>NC_134486.1:60716632-61016632 GCF_040206685.1 Ascaphus truei
CCTTCTCTCTCTCTCTCTCCCTCCCCTTCTCTCTCTCTCTCTCCCCTTCTCTCTCTCTCTCTCCCTTCTCTCTCTCTCTCTCCCCCTTCTCTCTCTCTCTCTCCCCTTCTCTCTCTCTCTCTCTCTCTCTCTCTCTCCCCTTCTCTCTCTCTCTCTCTCCCCTTCTCTCTCTCTCTCTCTCTCCCCTTCTCTCTCTCTCTCTCTCTCTCTCTCTCCCCTTCTCTCTCTCTCTCTCCCCTTCTCTCTCTCTCTCTCTCCCCCTTCTCTCTCTCTCTCTCTCTCTCTTCCCCTTCTCCCCTTCTCTCTCTCTCTCTCTCTCTCCCCTTCTCTCTCTCTCTCTCCCCTTCTCTCTCTCTCTCTCTCTCCCTTCTCTCTCTCTCTCTCTCCCCTTCTCTCTCTCTCTCTCCCCTTCTCTCTCTCTCTCTCCCCTTCTCTCTCTCTCTCTCTCCCCTTCTCTCTCTCCCCCCAGCGGTCTGACAGAAGAATTCTCTGACTTCCGGTGTCTGCCGCTGCCACAGCGTAACTCCTCCCTACCGCCCGCCTGTCCCATTCACATGGTCCTTTTCTCCCTCCGCCACCAACTGCTGCGCTCCGCCGCTGGCTGCTGTCCTCTGTCACTGCCGGTTGCTGACCTTCGCTATATATATATATATATATATATATATATATATATATATATATATATATATATATATATATATATATATATACACACACACACACACACACACACACTATATATACATACATACACACACCAGAATATATAAGTTCTTCAGTATTTGTTGATACCTTTTTTTATTTGGACCAAGAATTTGTGTCATGGGACAAGCTTTCAAGAGTTTTCCTCTCTTCCTCAGGTCAAGCAATACCATAAATATATACACACATATACATACACACTGTGTGTGCGTGTCTATGTATGTGTGCGCATGTTTATGTGCGTGTGCGCATGTTTATGTGCGTGTATATGTGTGCGTGTGTGCGCATATGTGGATGTGTGCGTGTGCACCTGTGTATGTGTGCATGTACAGTATATGCATGCGTGTGCATATATATCTATATCATACACACATACATACACACCTGAGCTCTGCAGGGCCCTTTGCCTGCAAAATGTCTCTGTAAAGTGCTATGTAAAACTAGCAGCGCTATACAAGAACAAGCCATTATTAATTTTAATAACAAATAATAAAATTAGTAACTTACATATAAAATTTCTTTAATAATCCCCGATTCTGGTGTCTATCACAGGAGTAGGGCATCACATAGGAAGTATGAAGGGTAATCTCAGTTCTGAGAGATCAGACCCGCGCGCTGGGGCTGTCTCTGTTCACTCTCCTGTCCTCCACGTGTGGTAGCGTGGTGCAGAGTGTAGCACACATGTGCAGGAACCGGGGCCTTCAATAGGTGTCCTTAGGATGCCTGTCCGTTTTTGATAGCATAGAAACGATCGGAAATAAGCAGGAACGGTACACTTGAGTGTGTACTGGTGGTGGGTAGTAAAAACCGCCAGCCACAACAGTCGCGACGCGTTTCGTTTAACAAAGTAAACTTCTTCAGGCAGTATATCTGGGACACCTGTTTAGGGGTCCTTTATAGGTCTAATTCTGTGCGTCATTGGTTAATACCTAATGGCTGCATGGCCAATCAGGCTCATATACTGATAGGGGCGGGCCACAATAGGAAGACCTCCCTGTTAGTGCATTTAATCCAGTAATGAATTACACTAATTGAGTATATATATAAGTGTAAATAGAAAGGTAAACAGACCTTAAAGGGGAGCCAAAATCATGTGTCCCAAATAGTCAAGTGCAATAAAATATGCATAGTAGTAGCATAAAAAACAAAGTATATGTGCATACTGGATAACAACATTAATAACATTAAATGACATATAAATAACTTTTAAAATATGGGAAATAGAACAAATGGAAAGGTGGGTGGGGGGAGGGGAAGAATTGAAGAAAAAGTGGAAAAAATAAAAAAAAAAAAAAAAAAAAAAGGAGGTAGAAAAAAAAAAAAAAAAAAAAAGGCTTATAAAATGAATAAAAACCACTGTAATGATAAAATAGCTAAAAAAATCAGATAAAAAACAGATAAAAAAGGTATTAGACCAATGTTTGTATCAAATTGCAGTATACATGGTTTCACCTCAAAAAGGGGTTAATTCCACATAGTCGTTCAAGCCCCCCGGGTACTTGGATTGGAGGGTAAATATCCAGAATTGCTCCCTTTTTGCAATCTGAAGATCTATGTTACCAGCCCGTACATTAGTTGTTATATGTTCGATGCCCATATATTTAACCCCTATAGTGCTACACTGATGGACATCCTTAAAGTGTGACAACAGATGTGTCAATGGTTTATTAGATGCCAGTAGCTTGGGAATATTAGTGATATTTCTGAGGTGCTCCATCACTCTAATTTTGAGCTGACGTTTAGTACGGCCCACATACTGTAAACCACATCCACATTGCAGGATATAAATGACATAAGTGGTTACGCAATCGATGTAGCTATTAATTTCATATCTAATATCTGTCGCTTTACATTTAAAGTAATCCTGAGTAAGCATTCGTGGACAGATTTTGCACCTATTGCATCTGTGGTTACCTTTAATGCCTAACATCTCCCTAAGATCTTTCTTTTTGTTTGAATCACTGCCTTTGAGGAGACTAGGGGCCAAGATACTTTTTAGATTGTCGGATTTTGTGAACACAATCATTGGTCTTTCTGGTAAAGTTTTGCCAAGATTGGATCCATCTGCAAAATGTACCAGTATTTGTTCAAAATATATTTGATCTTTCTATGAGAACTATTAAATTTTGTTACGAAATATGGTGCGTGTTTCTCATTTTCCCTTTTATTATTTTTATGGTCTGTTTCACTGGAATCTGAAGTGGGCAATGTGATAAGAGAGCCATTAGTCACTGGATTCTCCAATGGTTGAACTAGTGTCTTTCCAGTGGAAACACACTTTTGTTTACCATTGGGTTTACTATTCTTAGGTTGAATCAGTTTCTTCCTATTAATGTTTAATGCTCTTTTGTAGGCTCTATCTATAAGAGTCACATCATAGCCCTTTTGAAAGAAACGCTCAAAGAGTATTTGAGATTGTACCTTGAACGTTTCTATATCAGCACAGTTACGCCTAATGCGCAAAAACTGGCTGAATGGGATGTTATTAATGCATCTCCTTTCATGTCCACTTTCTGGGTGTAGAAAGGAGTTAACATTAGTGTTCTTAAAATGGGTTTTCGTGTGTAACTCGTTGTTGATTATGTAAATTTCTAAGTCCAAGAAGATGATCTTACTTGGACTTATTTCACTGGTAAAAGTGAGATTGAACAAATTATCATTCAACCTTGCAACGAAGCTATCAAACGAGGTATCATCACCGTCCCAGATAACAATCACATCATCGATGTATCTGCGCCACATAATCAATTGCGGCGCAGGTACATCAATGCCCCATATGTTGGCCGATTCCCACATTTTGCAGATGGATCCAATCTTGGCAAAAACTTTACCAGAAAGACCAATGATTGTGTTCACAAAATCCGACAATCTAAAAAGTATCTTGGCCCCTAGTCTCCTCAAAGGCAGTGATTCAAACAAAAAGAAAGATCTTAGGGAGATGTTAGGCATTAAAGGTAACCACAGATGCAATAGGTGCAAAATCTGTCCACGAATGCTTACTCAGGATTACTTTAAATCTAAAGCGACAGATATTAGATATGAAATTAATAGCTACATCGATTGCGTAACCACTTATGTCATTTATATCCTGCAATGTGGATGTGGTTTACAGTATGTGGGCCGTACTAAACGTCAGCTCAAAATTAGAGTGATGGAGCACCTCAGAAATATCACTAATATTCCCAAGCTACTGGCATCTAATAAACCATTGACACATCTGTTGTCACACTTTAAGGATGTCCATCAGTGTAGCACTATAGGGGTTAAATATATGGGCATCGAACATATAACAACTAATGTACGGGCTGGTAACATAGATCTTCAGATTGCAAAAAGGGAGCAATTCTGGATATTTACCCTCCAATCCAAGTACCCGGGGGGCTTGAACGACTATGTGGAATTAACCCCTTTTTTGAGGTGAAACCATGCATACTGCAATTTGATACAAACATTGGTCTAATACCTTTTTTATCTGTTTTTTATCTGATTTTTTAGCTATTTTATCATTACAGTGGTTTTTATTCATTTTATAATTTTTTTTTTTTTTTTTCTACCTCCTTTTTTTTTTTTTTTTTCCACTTTTTCTTCAATTCTTCCCCTCCCCCCACCCACCTTTCCATTTGTTCTATTTCCCATATTTTAAAAGTTATTTATATGTCATTTAATGTTATTAATGTTGTTATCCAGTATGCACATATACTTTGTTTTTTATGCTACTACTATGCATATTTTATTGCACTTGACTATTTGGGACACATGATTTTGGCTCCCCTTTAAGGTCTGTTTACCTTTCTATTTACACTTATATATATACTCAATTAGTGTAATTCATTACTGGATTAAATGCACTAACAGGGAGGTCTTCCTATTGTGGCCCGCCCCTATCAGTATATGAGCCTGATTGGCCATGCAGCCATTAGGTATTAACCAATGACACACAGAATTAGACCTACAAAGGACCCCTAAACAGGTGTCCCAGATATACTGCCTGAAGAAGTTTACTTTGTTAAACGAAACGCGTCGCGACTGTTGTGGCTGGCGGTTTTACTACCCACCACCAGTACACACTCAAGTGTACCGTTCCTGCTTATTTCCGATCGTTTCTATGCTATCAAAAACGGACAGGCATCCTAAGGACACCTATTGAAGGCCCCGGTTCCTGCACATGTGTGCTACACTCTGCACCACGCTACCACACGTGGAGGACAGGAGAGTGAACAGAGACAGCCCCAGCGCGCGGGTCTGATCTCTCAGAACTGAGATTACCCTTCATACTTCCTATGTGATGCCCTACTCCTGTGATAGACACCAGAATCGGGGATTATTAAAGAAATTTTATATGTAAGTTACTAATTTTATTATTTGTTGCTAATACAATATCTATCTCTCATCTTGGTGCGCTTTTGTGTTTTTTCTTGTTTTGCTGATATTGGTATCACCATCGGGGTTCCGGTGGAGACCACATTTGGAGGTGGGGGAGACACCTCATAAACACAGAAGCAGCAAGAGAACTGAGAGGGACCAACACTCCAAGTTTAAAGAGCCAGAGCGCGGACTGAACTTTTCATTAATTTTAATAACACACACATTGAATTGTACACATTCACACAAAATTAAATATACATATTGTTTACAGTATGATATATATACAGATTTGATTTTAAATGAGTTGTTAATATTTAACATTAACTACACACGAGCAATGGAATAAGGTTAAATTCATTCATTCTGAGCTACTCTTCTGCTGCTCTGAAAATTCTGTGGGGAAGATCATGTGACCAGGCAATGACTGATACATTTGTGCTCATGCACGTGCACGGCTGTGGAGGGGGCAGGACTCACAAAGGGGTGTGCCAGAGCCTGTTACAGAAAAGGAAGGGGTTGTGCCTTTCTAAAGGGTTGGTATAGAAACAAAAATGCTCGTTACATTAGAATACATTACAAATTGTCTTTCAAAGTTGTTTTTTAAAAAAAAGAAAATGCTACAAGTATTTTCTCACAGTACAGAACTGATTTATTAAAAAAACCACACATGCAGGATATTGACTGAACTGCAGCTTTAAGACTTATACGGAACAAAGACATGTTGCATCCAGTAGCTAATCATTTCAGTACTTGTCCATTGGGTTCAGTGGGATCACTACAGTGTGTGGGATTTGAACATGTTTCCTTGCCCCGCAGGGGTGGTGATCGCATTAAAATATTACATCAGCGTGAAGCACATTGGATCTTCACGCTGAAAACACTGCAACCCAATGGTCTAAATACTGAATGGGACCTGCGTTGTTTCCTTTGACATCTTTTGATCTTGCTTTGTAATTCATTTTGAACTTCTTGTAATCATTGGTATTAGAGTTTAATATTTATTTTTATTATGTATTTGTAATTTGCCTCTTTCTTGTTGTTCTTTCTTTTCCCCTTCCCCTTCCCCCTTTCCTCCCCCCTCCTTCCCCCTCCCCTCCTCACCCCTCCCTTTCTCCTTTTTTCTGCCATTTAGGATCTACATACTTATACAATATTTGAATTTAAACATTCTCTTAGATGTTATTATCAACAATAGAGATAGATAGACAAGGTTTGATCTTCAGACCGTGTCTCTAATAAGGGGTTAAATACTATATGTTGTCCTTAATGTTTTTTATCTTTAGAGATGTTGCATACAGTGTTTTTATTTCATCTCTGTTATATTACCGGTACAGTGCATTATTCATTTGCTAAGAAAGAGTGAGATAAGTATATGTGTTTACACAGTTCAAAGATAGCAGTGATATATATATATATATATATATATATATATATGTATTAAGATAGCTGTGCACCTGTTAAAAGTTGTAATGGTATTGGTACTTCAGAGGTTAATATTTAAAACCCATTTTTCGCAGGCTTTTTTTACTTTAAATATGCAGGCTCAGACCACAGCTCCCCACTCCAAGATGAAGCGCTGATTCGAGCTTGAAACGCGCTGAGGGGGAGACTGTGGTGTAGCCTGTTGTTCGTTTGTGAGTGAAATAAAGTTTTTTCAACTACCCGGAAGTGCCCTGGATTCTGTCACGGGTTGTGGCGCCGGATTCCCTTCTCTCCTATTCCGCAGGATAAACTGGTGACCCTAAAAGAGCTCCTATGAGAGTTCGGGGGTCTGAGGAAAACCTTGCTGCGTCAATTCCAAGCATTGTTGGGCCACCTGGTTTTTGCGGCTCGAATCATGCCGGTAGGAAGGGTTTTTTGGAGGCGTCTGGCGGCGGCAACCGCTGGGATCAGGCGTCCTAACCACTTCATCCGGTTCACCCGAGAGATCCGGGAGGACATGCAGGTCTGGTCGGATTTCTTGGGGGCATACAATGGGAGAACCTTATGGCGGGGGCGCCCCTCGAGGAATGCAGAGATGCAGCTGTTCACGGACGCGGCAGGCTCAGTAGGCTTCGGAGCATACTTCAACGGGGCATGGTGTGCAGAGCACTGGCCCAAGCACTGGAGCGAGTCCCAGCTCATTAGAAACTTAACATTCCTAGAGCTGTTTCCCTTGCCGGTCGCGGTGCGATTGTGGGGGCAGTCTTTCGCAAACAGGGAAGTTGTATTCTGGACCGACAACAGGGGAGTGGTCGAGGCTGTGAATAACTTTGGTTCACGTTCCCCACCGGTCGTGAATCTGTTGCGCAGCTTCGTCCTCTCATGCTTGCAATTGAACATATCGTTCCGGGCGCGCCATGTGCCGGGGGTCTTGAATAACATTGCCGACTCTTTATCCCGTTTGCAGATGGGGGAGTTTCGTAAGTGGGCACCAGAAGCCGACAGGGACGGCTTACCTTGCCCGACAGAGTTATGGGCGCTGGGGATCCCGCGGTGATCAATCTAGTGCGAGCATCGGTAGCTCCGAGTACGTGGGAGGCCTATGCAGCTGCATGGCGGGAGTACTTGTGCTTCTCAAGGGAAGGTGGAGGAGATGCGGGGGGGGGGTCATGACCATGATGCGATTCGTTATTGAATTGGGACGCAGGGGGTTAGCGGGGAGGTCAATAAGCAGGAAACTGAGCGGGGTGTCATTCTTCTTGAGGCTGGGCGGTGAGACTGACGTCACCAAGGCGTTTGTAGTCAAGAGGGCCCTGGTGGGGCTTTTGAGGGGGGCACCGCCCAGCGACGCCAGGAGGCTGGTAACTCCGGCGTTATTGGAGCCACTGGTTAAGATAACAGGGCTCGCCTGCTTTTCGTCATTCGAGACAGGACTTTTAATACGGCATACACCTTGGCGTTCTTTGGAGCATTGCATATAGGGGAACTAGTCTGCGCTTCTAAGAAAGGGGGCAGGGGGCTTGCAGGCCAGGGACGTGGCGCTTGGGGCAGATTCTTTGCAGCTTTTCATTCGGCGTTCCAAGACGGACCAAGCGGGCAGAGGTGCGGTGGCACCGCTGCTAAGCGTGCCGGGGAAGTGTATTTGCCCGGTGGGGGCTCTTAGGGCATATTTACAAGTGCGGCCCGCCAGGGACGGGCCATTACTCGTTCACAGTGACGGGGTCCCATTATCCAGGTACCAGTTCTCGCGAGTATACCGGGTATGCCTTGAGTGCTTGGGGTTGAAAGCGGCCCAATTCAGGACTCACTCGTTCAGGATCGGGGTCGCAACTGAGCTCACCTCCCCAGCTGGCGGCACGAGCTGGGCTGGCTGGGGAGGTGATACAGAGGATTGGCCGTTGGGAGTCCAGCAGGTACTGGTCCTATGTCAGGCCCGGGGCAGGCGCAGAACGGGTTTCGCTGGTATGATTCTCTCTCTCTCTCCTTCCATCCCCCCCCTCCTCCCCTCGCAGATGCGGAGGCGACGGATGTCTGGATCATCGGTGACTCATTGATACACTGGGCGGTGAAGCGTGCAACTCGGCGGCCTTACGGAGCGGACCTCGGTTTGGGCGTACGGGCTAGGGTTTTATTGTGGGGCGGGAGGGGGCTGCGATGGGGCCAGCTGCTATCACGGCTCTTGGTTCTAGCAAGGGACAGGAGACCTCCGCAGATCCTTCTCATTCACGCGGGAGGAAATGACGTGGCGGCGACGCGGTCGGTCGATCTAATAGAGACCATTAGAAGGGACGTGGCGCAGATGTTCGCTCGCTGGCCGGCGGTGCAATTTGTTTGGTCTGACATTGTCTACAGGAAGGCCTGGCGGGCGGTGGATAGGGCGCGGAAGAAGGTGAATAGGGCAGTAGGCAAGTTCGTGGTGCAGTGCGGGGGTTGGGCGATCAGACACCCTGATTTCGATGCTAGCGCAGGGGGGTTGTTGAGGGCGGATGGGGTTCACATGTCAGAGGTGGGGATAGATCTGTTCAATATCGGGTTACAGGAGGGATTGGAGAGGGTCTTGCAGTGGTTGGCGGTACAGCCCTAGTTTAAGGGGGGCTAAATAGGGCCGTCGGTGGCGGCTCGTGTGGGGTAGGTGCTTGTTCTTGCCAGACTGGGAGCTGGGCCGTTTGAGCCCGGGGGGAGCACGAATGGGCGAGGTCAGATATTCATGACGTCGATAACCCGCTTGCGCAGATGGCAGCGGCGCGGGGGCCGGCTGACCCTCCCCTTCCTGTCAAGGTACACTCTGGCGGGGAGTAGCATTTACCCCTCTTAATTTAAATAAATAGCCGCGGCCATTTTACCTCCAGTCCTGTCTCCTGTCGTTATTTGGTGTATTTCGGGGGCCGAAGCGAGCGGAGGGGGGGAACCGCCTGGCAACCTCCCTGGTCATGTATTTTACATTTATTATAAGATATCTTTATTGTTACAGTATATCACTAAGAGAAAGTTTCTTTTTTTCTTTATTAATGGGTAATACTTCTTAGCATCTTACATAGCAATTACAAGAGACATATTGCTCTTCTCAAATTTAAACACCAGCTAAATCTTGATGCTATATATTAAATATACAAAACACTAAAGAAGGTGACCACAAAGGGTCACCAGAGCCCCTAGTAACTGCACTCACGGTAGGCCAACATAGCAGTAGATATGTGGCCACAGTAAATAAAGCTGCAAACACAAACCCTCCAAATAGGGTAGACCACTATAAGATCTCACAAGGACAGAGAATAAAAAAAAATAATAAAGTTTTAATAGATCAATAAATCTTAAAATGCGACAAAAAGCGTGATAAATAATATATAGCGATGATAAAATCCCCGGCAGCAAGAAGGAGGCAGGTATATGTGGCCATAAACACCGTGAATACAATGTACTGTAGCCACATGGGTATAATTGCCCACTATACTGATCAGTGAGACCAAACCACCCACAATATCCTAACAGCTACAAGTTGTCATGGCAGTATAGAGGGTATCCACGTTTCTGCATAGGAAGACAAGTGTACACAACTTGCAATGGGGTAACCATACAACCTGGTCTCTGTGCTCGTATGCACCCGGTGTTTGGATGAGCAGGCAGATCAGTTCCGGAGCCAAACACCGGGTGCATACGAGCACATGGACCAGGTTGTATGGTTACCCCATTGCAAGTTGCGTACACTTGTATTCCTACAGATGCAGTGGCCGTTATTCGAAACAAATCACGGAGCCGTTTTCGTGTGCGCTGCTGTACTCCACGCGGCATTAATACGGCCAATCGCCCCAGGCACCTGTGTTTATCGCGGTTTCTTTGTTTGAATTTCATGGATTGTGTGCAATGAAATGCATTGAAATGAATGAATTGTAATGTGTACAGTACTGTGCTACTGTGTCAATTTCAGGTGTTTAAAAACCGGAACACTAACATGTAATTTTATGCACTCACCTGCACTCGCGTCTTAAGGCGGTAAGGTTGGAAGAAATCCTGCGCCATGACATGGTTATTCCGTGGTATACAATGTGTGAAGTGTTCGAATAACGGCCGCTGCATCTGTATGCAGACACGTTGCTACCCCCTATACAGCCATGACAACTTGTAGCTGTTAGGAAATTGTGGGTGGTTTGGTCTCACTGATCAGTATTGTGGGCAATTATACCCGTGTGGCTACAGTACATTGTATTCATGGTGTTTATGGCCACATATACCTGCCTCCTTCTTGCTGCCGGGGATTTTATCATCGCTGTATATTATTTATCACGCTTTTCGTCGCATTCTAAGTATAGCCATGCATAATAATGGTATACTACTTTCCTCTCTGTTGGCAGTAAGTCCTGATAAGTACGGGTATGCCAGCAGCAGCCGGCAGCTGCATGGGGCAGCCTGCTACTTCCCAATCTACAATAAAGATGACCTTGTTAACAAAACCCCCACTGTGTGAGTGTGAGATTACTCAGCAGTGGAAGTCACCACCAAGAAGGAGTTCCTCACCAGGACCATCTCCCTGCGGAAGCACAGATCCTGATGAGGTGGAGGCGCTGCACATGATGTAAGTTGAACTCGCACCCACTACCTCAGCTACCTGTCCTGATGACATCCCCTAATACCATCAAGCGGGAGACTCAGGAGTCCTGTTGCCTACAGGTGCACCACCAAACACGAACACGTAATGGGGGTTGGTTGTTAGAGTACAACTTGGTTGTTAGAGTTGGTTGTGAGATTGGGGGGGGGGGGGGAAACCCGTTACATAAGATTTATTGATCTATTAAAACTTTATTATTTTTTTATTCTCTGTCCTTGTGAGACCTTATAGTGGTCTACCCTATTTGGAAGGTCTGCGTTTGCAGCTTTATTTACTGTGGCCACATATCTACTGCTATGTTGGCCTACTGTGAGTGCAGTTACTAGGGGCTCTGGTAGGTCTTCGGTTCTCCCTCCCCTATGCACCAGGTACATTTATCTCTGTAAATTCATGGTGAGCGATGTGTTTATATGTGTAGTTTATACATATTAAATATCCATGAAGGAAAATGCTACACCACAGTGTAATTTTATGGAAGCAAACCACACCAAAAACTGAAAGAGAGGACCTCCTGATTTCAATTTACAACACTAAAGCATTTTTGGATTTCCTGGATTGATTCCCTGATCCAGTATTTTTAACCCAACCTCCCCCCCCCCCTTTTTTAGTCTAAAAAGCAGGCATCTCCTGTGATATAACTGTTATGTTATGCAGCATCTCAATGCTCCTTTTTTTCCTTGGTAAATATGACAGGCAGCATTCAAGGGGTTAAACAGCTTATAAATACACGAGTAATAGAATTGGAGTCTTTTGAACTAGTTATTCCCTAGGTGTATGTTGCAGAGCACTCAGCCTGCCAGAGAATTTTTTTTCATGATGATGGTAGCTGCCATGGAGGCAAGTATACAATTGATTGTGCGATTTAATAACCCATAGAGCATTGTGCTAAATTTTGTTTGGATTGCTGGGGTTCGGGGTGTCTGATTCCAAAAATCAGAACTCGCCAATCTTTACTTTTAACATCAGAGAGAAATTAAAAGAATATGGAAGTGAGAACAGATGTACCAGGTTTTTTTTATTTTTTAGCTTAATCTAGAAAATATACTTTTTTCACATTTGTTCTTTAGTACAAATGTAACTAGACTTCTTGCTGACCCTACTGCTGAGGAAAGCGCAGGAATACAACCGTGGTATTCCCCCGGCAGTAGGGATTAGCACAACTGGCGGTTCGATACCGAAAACTCGACCCCACACAGGTTGGCTTCTACCTTCTCCAGAGGTGCGGCATTTTGCTTGTATTTGCTGGGTCTCAGAGTACATGTGGCTACATCTTTATAGGGTATAAAGAAGGTCTTCATTTTACTGACTTTCTGATGTAAATCTTACTGTGATCTTGCCTCCTTATTTCTTGTATATTCTAATTGCTACAGAAAAATAATAGCTTGTGCACATACTGTACACTATGCAACTAAAGAAATACCCAACTCTCTTTTAGGCAAAGAAAGAGATACATGATGCATTTAGCACTCTGTTGTAGAAACATTCCCCAGCCCTGACAGGTATAATAAAAAGAAGTTGATAGATATGTGAAAACTCATCTAGAAAATCTTAAGGCAAAAATAATATTTTATTTGGGCACATTGATGACCGCAATATAGATTACAGGGCTACCTGAATTCTGCAGTGTGTAAACTGAATGTCCTCCAGCTGGTAAAAATGATAGATTGTTGAGGGGAAAGGAACAGACACTTGTAGATTTATAGCAAATCTACAACTGTACATGGAAGCATGTCCCTTAAAAAAATAGTGATGTTACATGGCAAGATCACAAACATTGTATTATAGAATGTATTGTTGGAAATCCAAAATGTTAATTCTTTGAGAGGTTTACAGATACAGTATATTATCAGATAAATATTAGGTCTAGGAATTTGTTTATCTCTGTTTTATATCTTCTATTTTACACTCATTCTCTGTAATACTTGTGTTTGCATTGCAGCTTTAAACAATTTCTAAAATAAGTACCCCCCCCACTTTTTTTTTTTAAATAGTCCTTGAATAATTGGCATGATTGGCATGATTAGTTAAATATATTCAATTGAATTATATCTGTTCCACTTAATTAACACTCCCCCATTAAGAGGGCCCTAAGAAATACAATTTGGTATTTATTCCCAAATAATTTAAATCAGATTTGCTTTAGTATAGTTAGATGCTAAAGAAAGCCAATTTGATTGTTCAGTTCTTCACAAAAGGTTGTTTTTGGGGGGGCTATGTGGAATTGCACCTTTAAACCATTTACTCAGACTAAAACTAACATCTCTTTGTGTTCTATTAGAAATGTAATGGTTTTATATTTAATAGAAACGTATAGATGTAGCAAAGTGGTGCGCAAACTGGGGGGCGCAAGATTATTTAAGGGGGCGCATGGCCTGTGCACACGGCGGGTGGCTAAAGCTGTTGTGCAGGGGTGGGCAGATGGCACAACATGCAGTGCGCGGTACGGGCGGCTTAAAATGCTGTGCGTGGGCGGTGCAGGCGACCGAAAATGTTGATGACGGGAGGGGGGCACGCGCGAGGAGGCGGACTGGCTGCTGGGTAGCTGTCTGAACTTGGTGTGTGCGCCCGCGTGGCGGAGGTACGGCGGCTGCACAAGAAAATCAGAAGAGGTCAGTACTGCAGTAGGACTAAAAAAGAAAAAGCACAACATTAAAAATGGAAAAATAAATAATACTGGTAGGTACTGTAGGAGGGTGGATGACACTGGGGAAAGCTAAAGAGCAGAGGGGGGAAGGCAAATGGGAGAAGGAACAAAAAAGGGGGGGAAGAAGGCAGGGAGGTGTCAAAGGGGTGGATGAATGCACCCAAATGGATTGCCTTTGTGATATTGACAGTCCACGTGCAAACGAGCGCTCCACCGCACGCACTCCTGCAGCCCAAGAGATTTCTAAACTTGGCTGCAGGAGATTGGTGGGGGCATGGCGGATGCGTCACGAAGCTGGTTCGCCCTCATTAGTTGAATCAGATCACATGCACAGTCACGCAGCACCCACCTGAAAATACAAAATTTGTTGTATTTTCAAAACGCTGCCGCGTCAACGCGCCTCTCCACCTTTAGGCGCGCAGGCACGGGGGTAGCTCCCATAAGAAAATACATCAGAGTGGTTGCCGGGCGCATGCAGCGACGCTGGCACTATAATCCCAGCCTTATATAAAATGAGCCAACCCAAGCCATGTTACCAAAAAAAAACATAAATTGTAATGTTTAAATGTTTTTAAAATGTTGAAATATGTAAGTATTTAGATGTATTTGTATTTACATTGTATACCGTTTAATAAAGGTTTTTTTTTTTCATGTGATTTTGATTACATCAGGCAGGGGGGGCCCCGAGAAATTTCATGGATGAAAAGGGGGGCTCGGCTGAAAAAGTTTGCTCACCCCTGATGTAGCAGATGTTATTGAACTTGGTTGCGCATTACAGCGGGATATGCACAACATGTCAGCGGGAGAAGCGGCCATTGTTTTCAAATCAGCCTCAAGCGAAACAGAGCAGGGCTAATGTGCTATTTCACCTAGGAGAGTGCGCCAGTGAGTGTAGTTCACAAAGAGAAGGGGAATTATCAAGGGATGGTGGACTAGGAGATCCACGATTTTACCACAAAACAGATTAAATAAAGATAGTTTAAAAAAAAAAAGATTTTTTTTTAAAGCATCTGTCTACTAGGGATATATTTCACAACATTGAAAAAAAAAACAAGTTACTAAGCTTAAAATTGCCATTTGGTTCGAGGTGGAACAGTGTTATCATCCTGAGCAAACCAATGCAGTATGTGATGGTGTCTCAATAGGAAATACTAGTGGTTGTATTGCTAACATTATACTAAGAATAGTAGTATGTCTGCAAAATGTGTGTGATACAGTGTCTTATCAATTGTCCAACACAGAGCAGCACAGAATAGCACAAAGACATTTATTTTCATGACCAGTTGCCAGTGTATTGTGGCATACTCGCTATTGGGGGAACAATGATGCGTAAGTCCCAACTTGTTTCTGCTCACTGCGATAAGTGTGGGCTAAATTTCACCCCAGGATTGTAAATTTACATGCAAATAAGTATGCATCACATAATTACATATGCAAGAGCGTTATATTTAACAACAGTATCGCAAATGAGACTGCAAATAAAGTTTTAAAATGAATGACCTATTCACATACTACTCACTATACTCTGATACCTGATGATATTGATGACCACTAAAAAATATCTTCCGTTTTATCACCTACAGTACCCCAAGCTGGTGTTGGGCTGCACTTGCCTACATATAGGATAGCCACTATTGACATACTGTAGGCAAGATAAGACTAGCCAACCTAGAATGGATGAACAAATACATAATATTAACAATGTTGAACCTAAGATTATTTGAACCCCTTAGATACCCATGAAGCCTGCTAGTCATGGTCAACCCATAACTGTTGGTCACTTTGGCTACAAAAGGCTTAATATTTGTACATACAGTATAGATATGATGCTTTTTGTGTTAAATTTGTAGGATGTTTAGGTTTTATGTTGAACCCTCTGTTACCTGACTGCATTCCCAATGCATTGTTAACCATAGGCATCAAAGGGGTTAAATACTATTTTGCCACAGGGCCTTATTAAAATGCCTATTACAGGACATAACCCTATGGTTGTGTGATATCTCTACCCCAGACAAACTTGCGCGTACTCATTAATGCAGATTTCTAAGTAAACGCTTATTTGTATCACTAGCATTATTTACCACTGAGTTAACAGTTTTTGGTGATGCAAATTAGATTGAATATAGAAACCCACTTATGATTACGTAATTCTTAGTGAATATGATGGAATAAAAAAAAATAATAATAATATATATATATATATATATATATATATATATATATTGCTGGGATCCCAATATTTTAAACGCAAATTTGTAAGGCAGCAATCAACCTTTAGTACAGTATTTCTCAACTGGGATCAAAGGTGTCGCAAAAAGGATCAAAAGGTGTCGCAAAATTTCCCTGTTCTCCCAGAGCAGGGAGAAAGCAGGGCACTATCTTGTATCCTTGGTAAGGAAGCCAATCAGGAGCAGATGTTAGGAGGATGTGCATAAGGGTGGGGCTAAGCACACAAGGAAGAAACAGCAGTAGAAGAGAAGTGACGATTGGTGTCCATCCGTCCTGAGGGAGGCGTGGGGGTGTATCTGTTTTTATGACCATTAAAACATTTACCACTAAACCAAATACATGTAAACCAATATTGAACCTTCTAAAAAACATAATGTGTTAAATTGGTCTTTGATAGTTAATGAAAAGGAACTCATCCCTTCCACATAGGGTACTCTGAAAGGAACCATTAGCTTTCACTAAAAGAAATGTAATACTTAACAAAACAAAAAACACTGAATATTGCATTATCGACACCTTTTGAGAACCAGGTGAATTGTTCACTATATGAACTATCCAATAATGTACACAAATCTCACCCTGTAGCGGGGTAATGAAGGAGAGTGCTAGTAGAGCCACGAGCATCTGCCTGATCATGAATCTTCATATGACCTTCTTCCACAATTAATGTTAGCTTGGCAGGGTACATCAGTTTTTCATCCAGAAATATATACTGTATACAGATACGCACTCGCTTAGATGAAAAGGACGATTTTTAGACCATTTATTGAATATACAAATGATCAACAGAGCACCACGTTTCAGGGTGTTATACCTTCCTCAGGTGTGATCACACACCCGAGGAATGTATTACTCCCCAAAACATTGTGCTCTGTTTATTTTTTTGTATATGCAATAAATGGTCTAAAAGTTGCCCTTTTCACTTAAACGAGTGTGTATATCTATTTCTGGATGAAAAACTTTATGCATTACCGGTTTGTGGGAAATACCATCATACTCGCCACCATGAGAAGTACCTTTCTACTTCAAAAGAAATCATAACGGGATTGAAGGGCAAGTATATAATTTTCAGGGTATATGAGTTTTAAACCACACAGAGCATACAGTATAAGAGAAAATAATTTGTGATTTAAATTGAGTAAAGCTGGAATAAAATCAGTTTATGTCCCATATACCGGACGGAACAATTTTCTTCAAGTTCATACAGTAAAAGAGATACAGATAGCAGACATTATTACTTCCGCTGGCATATTGCATCAGGAGAAAACACACCGTGCCAGCTGTGAAAGCGGTCATTGTTTAGAAACAGCTCTGTGCGAAAAAGTGACAGATTGTTTAACAAGTTATTTCACCTGAGCTTGTGCGCCAGCGACTGTAATGAGGTCCACTACAGTATCTTATCCTTGGAATTAAGCATCTTGGCGAAAACTGGTATAGTAGGCTTTTGTAGAGAAGTAACAGGTTTTCCAGACCTAATCTATGCTCCCTTTCTAAAAATAAAATATAAAATAAAAACGTCACCTTTCTAAAAATCTTTTAAAGAAGTGCATTTTTGTGTTAAGGGGGGCATTACTTTTTCCAGGACCTAAGTAGTATTTTGTTGAGCCAAGGAAATATCATCTGCATTTGTAATGGGGGGTCAGTCTGTATTTGATTATGATTATTTTTCTCAAACCTGTCCAGTATTGCTTACTTTGGAACCATCATAGCATGGGAGGATCTATTTTTCCATATAAGAAACAAAGGAATAGCAACATTTTATTTTCTTAAGACATGCAGCTGTGTGTAACTGAAAACTGTATAGATGGACCCACTGTATACAGTGTCAGGCTGGTCCATTAAACAATTAAGTAAACTACACATCTCCCAAAATCTCCAGCCAAGAAATAGAGAAGAAATTATTCTGTTGAAATCAATACTTATAATTGAGCTGCATTGAATCTTGTGAGAGAGTTTCGGGCCCTGGCAGCACTTTAACGATTTCTCCAGGAAGACAGTCACTGCACTTACGGCTCATTTCACGAGTCTCAAAGTCTCATAAAAGTCTCATAAAGAGTTATTGCATGCAAGCTGAAGCCTGCTCCCAGCTCATCCTTCTCACCAGCCAGGAAACAAAAGGGTGCTTTTCCATGTGGTAGGCCTTACATTTGCACATTTTCAACAAAGCAGATACAACGGAACAATGCAGAATGTAATTAAAGCAGCAAAATGTGAAGTCACTTTTTTAAAAATTAAATAAATCAGTTCTGTAGTATTAGATACTTACTGCGTTTAAAAAGAATTAAACTCTTAATGCAATTTTTAATTCATTTTAAAGCGACCTTTGATTTCTATAGCAGGTTTTTGCCCACCTCCCAAGCAGTGCAAGAGCTTTGTAACTTTCTTGTTTGTGATCATTTGTTGCCAATATTCCCAAAAGTTTGAGCTGCAAACTGTAACAATAGGTAATGTTGCCTTAAGGATACATTGTAAATGCTGGATTACACTGACTGAAGCAGCTATTTACTGTAGTTAGTCACACAATCAGGATTTTTACAGATTTATAACAGGAGCACCAAACGATTGCCAGCTTAGGTAAGAATGTAGAATTAAACATTGTCACATGCTTTACATATAAAAATAAGAAAAAGAAAAAAGGGGGAATGTCCAGAAATAGTGCTGCTTTAATATTGGCCTGGTTAGCAAGCCCCTGACCTGCCACCAGGAAAATCCACCTGTTTTTTCAATTTTTTGTGTGTCCTGCATATGGTTGTCTTGATGCAGATCGGGCAGGAAAAAAGTAGCTATCTTAAATTCTTGCATTTTGGAAGTTCCCACATTAACATTACATCTTAATCCTTTGAACAGCATGACAGTGTATCCAAAATATGAATCACAGACTACTTTTGTCATGTAAATAAGGTAATTATTTTAGGTGTTTGGTGTTCTCTGGCAGAGAGCTCAAACCCCTGCTGCAATGTACTGTAAGTGGTCTTTGTGTTTTTTCTATAGCTTCTGATACAGTATGTTAGGAATTTTTACATACCAACTTGGAAGAATTTGCACTGCTTTCTATGTTTGCCCGTTATCTTAAATTAAAGCATTAACATATTTTGAAGACTTACGGCCAGGTGACGTGAGCGGTTCGCCCAACGAGTGCAAACCAGTTCTGTGATGTCACGGCCACACCCCACCAACATGCCTCCCCGTCGCATCTACCCTGGCCTCAAATCGCTGGAGCTAAAAAGCGGGTGATGTCACACGCACAGACGCGAGTACGTGGTCACCATGACCGCAGCCATAGATATGCCTAAACTCCTATCATTTTCAAATCTCATTTGGAAATGTTTGTGTTCCTGCTTATCAACACAGGTTGGTTGTTTTACTGGGGAAATGCTGTAATAATGCCTAGTGATTATTAGAAGAAACAGAAACTGGAAGAGCTCTATCTTTATATTAGATCTGTGTTTTAGTTATGTATTCAGATCATGCTGTATCATGCAGCCACCAGAGAAATTCTGTGCACTAATTGTAAGTGTGGAACAGACCATAAATAATAAATCCTCCAGTTCTGCAGAAATCCATGATAACATGTTATTGTAATTAAATAGTTAAACTTCCTTTTCCATTCTTAAAATGCAGAATGGAGAACTCACCCCTGTATGTCTCTGCTATGGAAGTAAATAGTATCCGTAGTCCATAATACAACCTCTCATGTAGGTAACAGGTAGAATTCCAGCACTGTATGTTTGTATTACAACCTTCCTTACACAAATTCCCATTCCCTTTGGTTATTATTATTGTCATTCATATCAGATATAACCATTGTTTCACAGTTTTCCTGGGTAGATTGGTTCCAGCCATACCCTCACAGTATTTCACACTTGGCCTATCTGTTTTCCATCTGTCAGATCATTTTTTTGTGTGCAATAACCCATATCGGTTCTTCGTGAATTTCCTCCTGCTAGCTTGAAGGATATCTCACAATATTATATTAAAGAATACAAATGGTTGTAGTTTAATACCAACATACTTTAAGAGATGCTAAATTAAAGTGTTATGTTCATTTTTTTGCATATCAACACTTTATACAAAGCTTTTTTTTCTACCATATTTGTTTTTTTGAGTTATACATTTATGTTGGAGTTTGACAGATGTGTAAAAATAAAATAAAGAATCAGACTTAATGTAAAACAAAATACATACATTAGGTTCTTAGTAGTAATATTAACTGGACAATGGATCATCTTTTACTAAATAAAAAAAAGCTGTAAAATAACAATGTCTGTGATAAATATTGAAATTAGGTATCACATTCAACATTTGTCTTAAATTTTATCTGAAAACTTTCTATCTATCTACAATTCCCAGATAAATAGGTTGCTAAGAAATTATCAGCAGGAATTACAGTTTTAAATCTCTCTAGCTGAAGGTTTGATTTGATTTTCTTTGGAAAGCAACGTTGCAACAAACAGGAGTCTTGTTTGACTTTTTTTGATTTATGGGGTGAATGACAGAACATGTATTTTTTTTGTTGCAGTTTGAGTATTTTGCTTATATTAATTTACACAAGGGTGCACCCACCGTCTAGGTTTAAACCAATTTAAACCACCGTTTAAATTGCTCTCTTTTACATTTCTTTCTGATACGCTGTAAAATGAGATTGACACTTCATTGGTTTCTTTCACTTTAGGAGGTTTCCAACAGCCCTACCACTTGTGCACTGCATTCACTCTTACAAATGCATGAAACATTTAGTTTTTAAAGCCCCCAAAAATTCAACAATATTAATGTGATATGACACATTTGGTCACTGGTTATAGAATAAAAGCATAAAGACGTTAAAAACTGCACGTAGGAGATGCGCATGCGCGGCTGGCTGGTGATGGACGCTTAGTCGCTCAGCTCCACCAACCGCCGGCATATTAACGAAAATATTAGAGACTAAAACCGACCGCAGAATAATAAAATCGGACAGTACAGACACATAAATACACCCCGGTGAGGCACATCAACCCAAATCCCAGATGGCTACGACGAGGCAGAAAGTCCGACGCAAGTCGGATGTCAGGGCCTACTTCCCCGGACAAAGCAAGGTGGGGGCCGCGGAGATGTCAGCGGTTTCGGACTCCGACTCTGCCCAGGATGCCGAGGGGTCAAGAGCAACAGCTGCACAGTCCAAGATCATTAAAAAAGAAATCTCCAGACTCCTAGTGGACTTGAAGTCGTTTTTTAGGGGGGAAATGGAGGGGCTCCGGCATGACCTAATGCAAATTGGGGCCAGAACTAATGACTTAGAGGAACGCATGGAGGTGAGCGGGCAGAATCAGGAGGAGACAAATTCCCGGGTACGGTCCCTAGAACAGCGGGTGGCAGAACTGGAGGCCCGCCAGGAGGATGGGGAAAATAGGGACAGGAGGAACAACTTACGTATAAGGGGGATCCCGGAGGAGATCCTGGATCCGGAGGCTCTGCTGACACGCTGGATGGCCTCCATCCTGCCGGATAAGACAGAAGCTGACTTCAGGATGGACAGGTGTCATAGAGCCCTGCGTTCCAGACCACTGGCTTCAAATCCCCCCAGGGATGTGATTCTCCGCCTCCACTACTTCTCCATAAAGGAGGAGGTGGGTAAGATAGCTCGGGCAACCCCCCACATCACCTTTGAAGGGATCACCCTTACGGTATACCAAGACCTGTCCCCCCTTACGCTGGATCGGCGAAGAGCGGTAGGCCACGTCACGCTGGCTCTAAGGGACAATGAAATCAGGTACCGCTGGGCTTTCCCCTTTGCACTAGTGGCCACAAAAAATGGCAGACCCCATGTCCTCAAACACCCGTCGGAGGGAACAGCCTTCCTGAAAAAGTTGGGGGTGCAGGGAAATACGGCTGCCTCCTCGGAGGGGGTCCAGCAAGGCACTAACGCAGATTCCCAGTCAAGAAGGCAGGGTTCCTCTTCCCCGAAGGAAAGGGGCTCCAGCAGAAAAGATGGGGGCGGGAAAAGCCCTTAACACACAGAAGGGACTACAGAATGAACTGTTCTGGTTGCGCTTGTTGCGCCTCTGTTTTACCTCCCACTAAGTTTGCGCTCCCCAAGGCTGCCCAGACGCCTCCCGGGAGAAATCTACCACAGGAGGGGATGCCCAGAGTCAGGAGGCCCCAAATGGCGGCCATCATGTTCAGTGGGCACACATGGTTCGGAAGGACCCAAGATGGCGTTCCCTTACCTGGCTGAGCGAAGGCAGAGAAGACGCGCGAAACCCTCCGTGGCGGTGCAGCTCTTGGCGGGAAGGAATGCTCCGGCGGTGGGACCCGCCCAGGGAGCTGCCCACGGACCAGCCCTCGCCCCTCAGCAGCCCGCCTCCGAATGAGGAGGACACGCCCGGAGCTGTGACGTCAGGGCAGAGGATCTCGCGAGAGCGGCAGCACGGAAGGCATCGGTGCGCCAGAGGAGAGGCGCTGTGACGTCAGGAGGACGGCGACGACCCGGATGCGATGCGGAGCTCCTCGGCGGAGGCACGCGAGATCCGCCGCCGGGGAGCAGCCCCAACTCAGGACTGAGCAAAAGGGGACCCTGGCTAGGGTCGGGGCAAGCATACGGACAGGGGGGCGAGAAGCCTCATAGATACCAGGTCCCTAGAGGGGTAATCGGCCACCGCGAGGAAAGGAGTCTGGGGGCCAAGTGAGGCTGTCCAAAAGTACAGAGGGGGGCAGAGGGAACGCGGAAGGGGGTTAAGACTTAAGAGTCAAAGTAGCTGAGAGCTGAGGGAAAGTAGATTAGCGAACGGAGAGGGAGCTCAAGTTGAATGTTTAGAGATTGGAGGCTAGGTTTTAGTTAAGCATAACTGCCGGCGGGAGGGGGGGTGTCCACCACTCCGCCTGCAGGTATGTGCATCCACTCCAGGAGATGGGGTAAGACCCACCTTCCTGGCAAAGACCCGGCTGCCCGTGGCTGGTCACTAGAGCCACGGTGGGGGACCAAGAGGGAGGGAGGTCCAGAAAAAAAAGTTCACAGCCGGGCACTGAACCCGAGGTCTGTTAGGACCAATACGGTTCCTGTTATCTGTATCTGTATGTGTGTTGTTTATCTGTATCTTTCCCTCATGTTTCCTCCTGCCCCCTCCCCAGCCCCATCAGGCGTTAGACAGATCCCAACCGGAAAGCACAAACACAACGGTTCGCAAGCCCATCAGGACTGGGGTAAGAGTAATTGCACCTTTACACTCTATCTGCTCACACAACTGGCCTCCATATGGCGGTAACTTTCGTATCACAGAACGCTAAAGGTCTCAACAGTCCGCACAAGCGGAGGATCGCCTTTGCGGAGCTCAAGAGGCGAGGGGCTGAGGTGGTCTTTCTTCAAGAGACACACTTCAGCTCCAGACATAGCCCTAAATTTATGGACTCACACTTCCGACAGTTTTTCTTGGCTTCAGGGGAGGAAAAAAAAAGAGGGGTAGCTATTTTATTTCACAATCACAATCAATTCCAGGTAGAAAAGATCAAAAGGGACCCCGGGGGTAGATATATCGTGTTGGTCGGGCTACTCAAACAGACCAGAATCACTTTGGCATGCATATATGCGCCGAGTGAGGGTCAGACGGAGTTCTTTAACGCTTTTTTCCAAAAGCTGCAACAGTGGGCCGAGGGCCATATTGTACTAGGAGGGGACTTTAACACAGTACTCAACCCTAAGGTCGACCGTACGACATCCAAACAATCCATAAGGAAAGTAAGTAATACCGCACTCCTGAAGGGACTCCGACAAACTGGCTTAGTTGATATTTGGAGAGAGCAACATCAGAGTGAACGTAGCTACACCTTCTATTCCCATCCCCATGACAGCTACAGTAGGATTGACCACTTCTTTGTGTCGGGCAGAATGGTTCCACAAATATCCGACACAGGTATACATGATATAACTTGGTCGGACCATGCATCAATTGAGCTCAGATGCACTCAAATTGGGTTTGTCAGACCAGGAGCAAATTGGAAGCTAAACGAGTCAATCATTAAAATTCCGGAATTACAAAAAAAAGTCAAAACTGAGATCTCAGCCTATTTTAGGACAAACAGTGGTAGTGTGGCTTCCCAAGCTATATTATGGGAGGCTCATAAAGCCACAATACGGGGGGTTTTAATTAGCATCGCTGCAAGTAGAAAAAAGAAAAAAGAGGCCAAATTAACGCAGCTCTACAAAAGGTTACATGAGCTCTCTACACTACATAACCGGTCAGGTAGAGAGGACACCCTTAAGGAGCTGAAGGATGTCAGGATTGAACTGAACCTCCTCCTCACCTCCAGGGCCGAGAAGGACATGAGTTGGACACAGAGGAAATTTTATGAGAAAGCTAACAAACCGGACACTATGCTGGCTACCAGACTCCGAAACCGGAAACCAAATTTTAATATTCAATCTATCAAAACAAGCGGGGGCCAGTGTTCCTCAAACCCTAAAGTGATAGTGGGAGAGTTTGCGAAATTCTACACACAACTGTACAATGGGGAGAAGGTAGTTCACAATGCCAGAACAAGTAGTAAGCTACGGAAATTCCTGGCAGACGCGGCCCTACCACAATTAACCAGGGCAGAGAGTGAGGCACTACAGAGCGACTTTACGAGGGAGGAATTAGAGGCGGTAGTAAAAAACTTAAAAGCGTCAAAAGCCCCGGGCCCGGACGGGTTCTCCAACCTGTACTACAAAAAATTTATCGGAGTTTTGGCCCCGCATATGCTCCAGTTATTCAATGGAGTGCTAGCAGGAGAGCCCTTTCCGGGACAGATGCTCCAGGCGTCAATCTCAGTAATCCATAAAGAGGACAAAGATCCCAATAGTTGCCAGAGTTATAGGCCGATATCATTAATAAATACAGATGTTAAAATCTACTCTAAATTGCTGGCCAACAGATTAAATGTCATCCTGCCGAGGTTTATTCACCCGGATCAAGTTGGCTTCATTAGAAATAGACAAGCGGCCGATAACACCAGAAGGATCATTGATATCATAGAATTTATAGGAGCCAAGGGGATCCGAAGTGTGGCCCTAAGCCTAGATGCGGAAAAAGCTTTCGACAGGATTGACTGGCCATATCTGGAGTCCACGCTTGGAGCATTTGGGTACGGAGACATATTCCAACAGGCAGTCAAGGCTTTGTACAGGGCCCCAACAGCTAGGGTGGTCCACCAAGGATACCCGTCTGATCTTTTCCCGATTAAAAGCGGCACGAGACAGGGGTGCCCGCTTTCGCCCCTGCTCTTCGCCCTATGCATCGAGCCGCTAGCAGCGCAAATTCGGAACAACGCCGATATCTCTGGGATACAAATCCACTCCCAGGAGCATAAAGTGGCTTTGTATGCAGATGACATCATCCTAACCCTGTCTAAACCGCTCGTCTCACTACCTAACCTGTTTGAGCTTCTAGAGCGGTTCGCCCAGATCTCAGGCTTCAAAATAAATCAGTCCAAATCAGAGGCCCTAAGCCTCAACATGCCGAGAGAGATGGAGAAGCTAGTAGAACTCAATTTTGGGTTCAGATGGTGCCCTTCCTCCATGAAATACCTAGGAGTGCAGATCACAAAACAGACAAGCTCCTTATATTCAGCTAACTATCCCAAACTGCTGAGGACTCTAAAGAAAGAGCTGCAGGACTGGAAGGCATATGGTGTTTCCTGGCTAGGGAGGATCTATAGCGTCAAGATGAACGTCCTTCCCCGCATTCTATACTTGTTTCAAACTCTCCCAATTCCCGTGGTAAGAGCGGATATTACAGGGCTCCAAAAATCTATATCTCAATTTATTTGGAACGGTAGAAAACCACGGATTAGAGTAAAGACGATGCAGAAGGGTAAGGAAGCTGGTGGCCTAGCGGTGCCGAGTGTTATTTCCTACTACAAAGCGGCACAATTGTGCCAAATTACACAATGGCACGGGGACCCTGAGTTGCGGCGGTGGGTGGCACTGGAGAGGGAGGTGTGCACCCCGCTGGAACTCACGGACCTGATCTGGTACCCGAGGAAACGGGTGAAGGAGGTTCTCGTTCCATTGACCTCTGTGCTCAACTCACTCTCGGTCTGGGAGGCCGCCAAAGTTAACAGCTCATTAACCTCCAAACATACTCTGATGGCACCTTTACATGGCAATCCAGACTTTGCTCCGGGGCTGACAGACAGGGGCTTCCGGCGCTGGGGTAGAGCGGGGGTTAGACGGCTGAAGGACCTGGAGGTTAAAGGTAAGATCAAATCATTCGCAGAATTACAGTCAGAAACAGACATTCCTAACACGGATTTTATGAAATACCTCCAGGTCAGGGCATACTACAACGCACACCCGGTGAGACCACCGCTAACGAATTTTGAGAAGCTCTGTGCGAGAGGGACAAGCACACGGGGACTGATCTCTGCCCTATACAGAGAGGTGGTGAATACGGACGGAGACAGGACAGTTAAACCCCGGTTCATGACGCAATGGGAAGAGGATCTCCAGGGTATTTTAGAGGACGAGGACTGGGCCGAGGTATTCAAAGCCGCGGCCACTAGCTCCATCTGTACAACATTGAAGGAGAACTCGTATAAGGTATTACTTCGGTGGTACCTCACACCAGTTAGACTGGCCAAATTCAAACAGGGATCGTCCCCGCTCTGCCCCAGGCGGTGCGGGGAACTAGGAGATCTGGTACACATGCTGTGGTCTTGCCCGAAAATAGTGCCGATCTGGACCCAGATCCGAGATTGGCTACAGAGGATCTTTTTAGGGCTCAAAATCCGGCTGGACCCGTGGCTGTTTCTATTAGGTAAACCTACAAACGAGGTTTCTCGGTCGGGCAACAAGCTGATCGCACACTTTGCTACCGCTATGCGGTGCGAGACCGCAGCACTGTGGAATCAGAACGCGATTCCCTCTATAGACAAAATTAGGAACAGAATTTGGTTCATTTGCCGAATGGAGAAGTTAACGAGCTTAGTTAACGACTCGGCCGATAAATTCGAAAAAGTTTGGTCATTGTGGTTGGCACAGACCGATATTCAGGGAATGAGTGAGGCCACCATATGGCTTTGATAGACGGAAATGGGTTCTCCTTGGATGATGGACAGGGAGCTACACAGGACGGAAGGACAGTAGGGCGCCCCCAGGGCAATGGTTCTACCCCATTCAGAACAAGGTTGAGTGGAGAAAGCAGTTAGAGCGCAGAGATCCAAACGAGGAGTTCTAGAGCGAGCTGACAATAGAACCGGCGCAGGTCGTCGGCTCGACAAGTAGTCTGGGTTTCGTCTACGCCGTCCCCTCCCCTCCCCCCCCTTCCCCTCCCCTCCCACCCTACTTTCCCATAATTTGTGGTTTGTCTGTCAAGGTCTTGTCCTGTGGGTCTCCCCAACGTACGTCCGTCATATGTAGTTTGTCCTCGCAAGGGACGTGTATACTTGGAATAATTACCATCGTCATGTAACCTATTGATTGTATGCACTAAAAACCAATAAAAATAAAGTTGAAAAAAAAAAAAAAAAAAAACTGCACGTAATATACAATAATGTCTGATGGAATACAGTACAAAACCATGTGGTAATTTTTTAAGCAGCAATCCCCCAAAAATAAAAACCAAATGAAATCATAAAATTGCTCTGATCGATTTCTAACTTTTCATTTTCAAAATATGTTTGCGGTGTCTTCACTTGTATATTATTTCGCTGGCATCAGCTGTTACCAAGTTGCCTTAATAAATTGTCGCTTGATCTTAGGGACCCTGCGCTCCCGAGCTGTAACTTAGTTTCTCTGCTGGTGAATGCCTACCCGGTGGACACAAAATAGCTGCCGGGGTCAGCCTATGTCCGGGGGCCAACAGCCATATGCAATATCATTGAAGGATTACATTGCAACATTCTGTTGGCTATCCTGCAGCCATTTTCTATTTTTTTTTTGTTGTGTCAAACACCAGCACAAAAGACTATAAATATTTCTGGAACTGTGGAGGTCCCAGAGGTCAGAGTTTATGAAGTCCCCCTGGTTCTACCAAGGTTACAAAATAAATAAAGGCATTTTAGGGGCGGTTGCTAATGTACTTTAACCTCCCAGGGAGACACATTTTCAACAACTGAAATATCCATGATCCAACTACAAGTATAGAAAAGTCCAAGTATAGAAACGGGGTGGGTTTACTAAAAACAGCAAAAGGATTTAGCATCTGTTAAAAGAAAAGAGACAGTTATTTTTTATGGTACACAGAGCAGATTGCTGCTTTAAAACATATTTTTATTGAGCCATGTTCCTATCATGTTTGAAATGCAAACACTGATTATATGTAAATTTATTTGTGCACGTTTACAAAACTCAAATCACTTCATAACTTTATAAAATTCACTCTGGCAGTTTTACTGTGGTTGCCCTTCTTCCTCCTTTCTAGGTTATATGCAACACTTGAATTTTCTAACAACCATAAAAAGAACAGATGTTCTTTTTCAGCAAATTTTATTACTTTGAATTAAGGTCAGAGCAATTTTTCTCTAATGACACTTCTGTGCTAGAATGTGAATCATGGACAAAATGTGACCATCATAAGGATAGCTAAATAAAGCTGGGGTGCTATCTAAATTTACACAGCTGCAAGTTATGTGAATAAACAATTTTTTTTCCATGAAATTTACAATATTGGCACTTTTGTTTGGTATATGTCCATATTTCCTAAGATATGCCTGTATATCACTTTACTTCAGAACATTATCTGCTTGATATAAAGTTAAGTGAACAATACTGGGAATTAAAAAAAGAAAAGAAAAAAGCAGCCCTGCAGGAAAAAAAATAAAAATATATCATACTAGTAATATAAACGTATTGCATTTTGCAATAATCATGAATGTTTCAATGTATTGCAAGCCAGCAAAGTTGTTTCTACTTGTAAGGCTAAGGACCCGCTGCGGTCGGCGGCGCGCACGGCCGCGTGAGCCACCAGCCCCTTGCCTCCAGTCTGGCGGTCCCCACTTCCTCCCGACGTGGCTCACTGCGTGCTGTCATGCGTCAGCCGTCCGGAGATAAAAGGCTCTGGTGATCAGAAGCGCTGACGCGTCACGTGGTACGCGAGTGAGCCAATGAGGAGGGAAGGAGGAGAGCTACGGGAGGGAGGCGGCTTGGGAGGGAAGTGTGTCAGTGTGCAAAATGTACTGCAAAGTAGATGGCCCGATCTATCTCTCTCCTCCCGGACCCACAGCCTCCAGGACCCACAACCCCCCTCCTGCGAACCCACAACCTCTGCTCCTTCACCCACAACCTCCTCCATCCCTCTCCCTGGGCTCAATGGCTGCGCCCCCCGACCCGTTTTGGCCACGCTCCCCCGCATTGAAAACAGTTTACCGCAGATCGCGTTGCAGTGACTTGCACGCGTCGCCGGCAAGCAAGGCTGCCGTGCGGACCCATGCAGCGCAGCCTTAGCCTAATAGAAGTTTGTGTGCTACAAGGGAAGGTGATAAAAGCTTGTTTGAGAAGTTGGACTTGAACATGATGATAGAGCACATCAAGAGGGTAGTGAACAGTACATAGACTTGTAACTCCTTCAAAAAGAGATGTAAAATCCTTAAAGTATAGTGCCACAATATATAGTAGTAATGTAAATATTGCATTTTCTCTGCAAGGATTAACCAACAAAAAGGGAGATGCCCTGTTCTAGCAGAGAGGGAGTTAACTTTTAATTTACAGTAGGTTGTCCTTTTTTAAGTTAGTCACTAGCAAACAAACAATTAAGGAAGGATGTCTTCTCAAGAGGATATATGATAAAAGTTTTACAACCAACTTTCCCTCAATGTTTGTACTCCTATGACAGCTAGGGATTTCTAGATTCATAACACCATAAGCCTTACAAATATAACCAGTGAGACCAGGGGGAACAATTTTACAACTGATCCCACTGATCAATAAAACTTTAAAGCAGCAATCCCCCTACTCTTTTTTTTGTTGTTGTAGAATTGGGACCAAGGTGTCACCCTCTAGGCAACTACTTCCACAACATCAGCTTTGATCCTATTCATGCTGAGCAAGCTATCAGATACACAGCCAACTATACAACTATATCCAGCGTTCATACTATACCAAAAGTTTCCAAACATTCATATCAGCACTAGAAACCAACAGAACTCCTGCTCCAATACAAACAGTGGAATTTCTAAACACACCACTACTAGTGACATTCAACCCTGCCCTGGGGCAGTTAAGAAAAGTCAAAAGATCTACACCCAATATTAAAAGAGGATACAAATGGAAAAGATCAGGAGTTTGAGGAAGATTTATATCACCAAATCTAAGACACTGAAAGCTCCAAAGTGAACTTCAGGTACTGTAGCAGAAAATGGTACAAGAACAGGCAATGTGGCATGCTGCAAACTGCCGACATATATACAAAAAGGTTCTGCAATAAACCATACATTTAACTTTTGTTAAATCAAAAGGTTGTATAGATAATCCAGTTCAGGTGGTAGAGTGGAGTGGTTGGAGAAACTAGCCCAAAACTCTAAACCAGGATAAGGAAACACCATATCACACAACCAAGAAGATAACAAGAATGCACCAATTAAAGATTATTTGTCAAAGGTAGATCACTCCATATGATCTCAGAATGCTGATTTAAAAAAGTACAAACTTGAGGACCACTAAGGGCCCATCTTCAGACATCCTCTGTTTGAGTTGAAACTTACTATATTATGCACTTCAACACCAATGAGATGTATTGAACAAGGATATTAGATACATGCCACATGATCACAAATATACAGTAACCTTTTTGTTCTGCCCATGTTGCCAACAATGCCTACTGACACCTTCTGCTACCCACCCCATACCACACGTTCTCATCAGTTTCTGTCTTATGTTTAACTCCCTAGTCATCACTTTTATAAGTTTAAACTCTTTTAACCCCTCACCTATATATTTCTAGGTATTTCACACCTTTATCTTTCACAAACCTAATCTGTTTCTCAGCGCTTCCCTAACCCTCTTTCCTGTTTCACTGACCCCTTTTCCCATCCTCATGATCTTAATCAATATTACCTTTTTGTTTTTATATTGGCAAAAATAATGTGTAAACCAGTACTGACTGACCTGAAGAGAAGCATTGCTATTCTGTCCAAATAAAAATGGGATCACCTACTATTGAAGTACTCACTTAGTTTTGCACAAGTAGAACTGAACCAACACACCTACCACATCCTAATTCATTAATCAGATAGTGTAATGAATCCCTAATAACCTCCTGAAATTGGGCTGGGTTTTATGTCATAGGACATTTATTGATGAGGTTGTTGTGTCAATAAATATGTGTAATAAAACAAAGGAAAAGGGAAACCCAACTAATAGCACTCTCAAATACTGATAATATAGCAAAATAATGAACAATTTATTAATATCTAAAAATTTGAACTAAATAAACATAGATGGCTTAAAGACAACTCCTGTAGTACATCAAAATAGCGTAATCCTGTTTAGTAAGAAAAATAGGCATAACACATTTGTGTGGATGTATCTAGTACAAAAAAACTACAATCAAGAAATAGTGTCGAAGACAACAGGACCGGTCGGTCAAAAAGGTTTAGAAATTGAGGCAGAGGGTTTAAGTAACAACAAAACTCTTTACAATCAACAGGTAATGTGCCCTAATATACTGTATATATGGATGAGTAGGTCACACAATAAAAAGCTAGCACATAAGCAATCAAATGCTGAACACATCAGACAAACAGCCCAGCAAGAACAGAGCTAAAGTTAGCTGTAAGTGAGATACACTACTTGGGCAGTTCACGCTTTCACACAGACAATGGGGTAACAGCTGGAGGTCAGTCTGGTTCCATGACCGGATCTTCCCAGATAGATGCAGACCAGCAGATGCAAGACAAATGGTGCAGGAGCGGTGAGACAAGCCGCCCTGATGACCGTTTCACAGGGCTAACCTCTCTTGCACCATTTGCTCCAGGATTTGTGTTGGTCAGTTTACAATTTGGGGAGTGTCTACAAGTGGAGCGAAGAATTACATTATTTATAATATTATGTATTGTATTGTATTGTATGTCTTTATTTATATAGCGCCAAAAGTGTACTCATCGCTTCACAAAGAATACAGTACAGGGAATTATAATTATACAATAAGTGCAGCAAAATCAGACAATAGGAAAGGAAATCCCTGCCCCGAAGAGCTTACAATCTAAGATGTTTAATGGGAAACTTACAGATACAACAGGTGAGGGAATAAGTGCTGTCTGTGTAAAAATCTGCATCAGTGGGCTTTGTATTTTACCTTTTTCCACGCGTAAAACAACATTCTTGAGTTATAATATAAGTATAGTTAAGTTATTTAGCTAACGATTGGCTTTAAATGTACTGTAGGAAACACTGTTACATTTGAAGCACATGGAAGCAGGAAAAAGTGCAGTATAGAATGTCACAACAAACTTTTCTTGAATTTGTAGAGAAAAGATCAATAGAGAATGCAAAGCTGCACTGCTAATTTCTGTGAAATAAATCTTTGCTAAAATTGAAATGAGTATTTATACAGGAAATATTTGTAATAAAAATACTTATTCACATGCTATATATATATATATATATATATATATAGCATGTGAATACGTATTTTTAATACAAATATTAAATATATATATATATATTTAATATTTGTATTAAAAATACTTATTCACATGCTATATATATTATTACTGCCATGTAGATAACTAAGTTGCCTATAATATCTGTCTGTACTTGGTAAAAAAAAAAAGTACTAAAACATATACGTTGAAAAAATATTATTATTTATTAACTGCGCTTTATCAGAGTAGTTTCTAGTTTCTACTCTTTGATAATACGCAGTTGTCTGCGGGAAATGCGTAAGAGGTTTTTTTCCCCTTGCTGCTCTTTTATGTGCCAATAAAGAGTTTTTGTGCTAGTAGACAGCAGTCCGGTTCAATTTTTCCCGCATAGCAGATGCACCGCCTCACAACTCCACTTCTACATTGACCCTACATTTCTTAGTGAAGCATCCCTTGGGGGTTTTACTCCTTCCTTCTCTATCTTCATTCATAAGTGGATCGACAAGGGCAGAAGATTCTGATATACAATATGAGCTTTTATACATCGGGGGCAGCTATCTTGAAAAACATGAGAAAAATAAGATATGCTGATACCTCTAGAGTCTACATCTTTTACAACACCACCTCTAGTGTAGATATATATTTTTAATAATGTTCAAGTAATATTTTAATTAATAAGCGTAGAGCTTGTCTGTAATAAATACGCAGTTTTTGACTGATTCATTGTTCTCTAAAGTGGCAAAAAACTGCTATTGAATCATCTCTTTTGTTGCCAAGCAACCATGCCACTTCTAATGAAATCAGGTTGAATATAAAAGTGTTTTCAAGAACAAGAAATACTTACTCTTTCATTCTCATGTTCGTAAAAGCACAACAGTGACTGGGGTATGTCAAGCGAGCCTCCACTAAATTAACCAGTCTGTCAAGAGCTGGTAACTTCTTCAGGTAGTAGGATGATTCAGCAACTAAGACTTGAATAAACTCCAATCCATGGCTAGGTAGATACTTTAAAGCCGTTGATGATATATCTCTAGAAAGAAGTATAAATTGACATTCCTCACCAAGGGTCTGATTCTATATGTACCAAAGTGCCCAACTGGGCTGTTTTTGGCCAAAATTCCCTATTGAAGTCCATAAAGAATTTCAGTCGAAAATTGTCCGTTCGGCCGCTCCAGCACATATAGAATCAGCCCCCATATGTCTTCAAGATTAGAAACGAATTCAGGCATATTACAAAGATTTGCCTATTTTAGAAACCATATTTACATTGTTACAAGTTTAAGACAGAAATGCACTGGCTCTCTGAGATCTTTGGAAAAGTTAAAATTGTTTAGCCATTGGATTTATATATAATGGTTGATGTTGCTGTATATTATACAATGTTATAGACAAAAGACTATAGACATGGCTGGAACCCAAAATAAATCTCCAAAATAAATTCACACAACATAGCATTTAACGAATTTATAGATGAAAACATACAGACATTAATTTGATTCCGTTTTCTCAAAAACTAAATTGTAAATCACGTTTGTACTTACAAGCGATTTGGTCCAATGGCTCCCTTTAAGGCATCATTATGAATATGTTGTAGATGGTTGTTATCATTAAGAAGCCTATGTACATTAGATTATAAATTACATTTTAGTTCACTAACTCTGCAGTAAGCCTGCATTTTCTTAATTTCCATATTTACAGTTATGACTTTTTGTACCTTTTTATATACAGCTTAACCCCCTTATAATGAACGCTGTGCTTGGGGTCAAAGGATCACATCGCGCTATAAGCGGATCGCGTTAGAAATAATGTACAATTGTATGCATTGTATACTAAAGTAAGACACCAATAATCGTGTTGTAAAGTATTCATAAATACGAAAATTGGGAGCCATGCCTGCATCGCGTTATAAGCGGATTCGCGTTGTAACGGATCGCGTTATAACGGAGTTGAGCTGTACTATTAATCTGTCTTGAGTGTAATGACTTCCATATGCCATCAAGGCAATATTTTAATACATCTGATATCAGCAGCCAGTAGAGATGAGCAGATTCTCTGTCGAAATCTAAATATGACGCAGATTGGAAAGTCCCTTCCAACTGCAGATTTCCGCGGATAGTCTTAAAAAGACAGATTCATTTTTTTGATACTATATCCGTCAATTCCAGTCTACTCGTCTCTGGCTAATAGAGCTATGAGGTCAATCTTACAGTTTATGTAATGTTCTATTTCAAAAACTTTCCCCAATGTTTTAGATAAAAAATTCAACTTGTCTGTTGAGCCAAAAATACAAACCTTACATGACATGCAGCCAAAAAAAGCCTTTTGGCTGACAGCCAATTTTGTTGTAAGTTTTAATGGGCGTGAAGGTGCTGGATGCTAGTTACTTTTGAGGTTTGGAGCTCTTCTGAAAATGATGTTTGGATGTTTGACTCCAAGTACCGGGTCATTTAACAAGATATGCCAGTGTGTGTAAACAAACTATTTGATCTTAAGGGGCCTCTCTATTTTTTGGGGTTATGAATGATGTTTTAAGATTCTTCAACGGGTTTCACATCACCTATTTTATATGATTAATAAGGGCTTTCCTATCTAACGTCTCCCATTTTCCAAGACTGATTTTATAGTATCTTTATTGTAGTCCCTATAAAAAAAATGCTTTTTAAGTGTTTCAGTCTGTGGTTGGTGCACTGTATTCTCTGAGCAGTTTTTTATTCAGTCTTCTAAACGGCACAAATAGGATATATAGGATGGTGACAGCTAGCTAGATTTAAGTATATGATTGTTACTGTCTATCTGTTTTGAAGTAAGTTCTGTTTTTTAGGCTGTTATTTTCAATATATAATGTCAATTGAAGGAGCTTTAGCTCTTGTTTACTTATTTTTTAAGTGAATCTCAAATTCAGATCATTTGAATTCAAATAAAGAATACAAATATTTAGATGATCTCCCCACTTTATGAACAGGACATAATTAATGTATCTACATCAGAGGACCAGGTTGGGATTTGGTCTAACTGGTTGTTGGACCAAATTCTCTCTATTCACTCTATTCTCTCTAACAGGAAAGAAGCCTGTGATTTAGGCATATTGGTATCTTTCAGCAAAGTTATCCTGATTGGCTTCAATGCCCCTCCCATGGTATATTACAGTGTGAAGTGACGCCATATAAGACATAACTAATATCAGATCATCAACTTGTTCTATAACCGATAGTACCTCGGTTGTATTTTTCCAGTATGATCTAAGGCTCATGACATATTTCTGAACGAAATAGTTTTTTCATCATTTAAAATTATTTCTGCCTCCTTTATATAATACACCCTATTCATGATGATGACAACACCTCCTTCCTTGTAAGCCTGCAAAGCACGGAGGAAGTTTTTCATTTACACTGGCGACACACTTTATTCGAGCTCGGCTAGTCCCACGAATTCGGGTATACTCGGGTGTATTGAGGTTTGTGACTGTTTTCTGCCCGAGTGCATTGCGTTATTTTCCAGGCAGGGATTGAAGCATTTTATTCCCGCTGGCTGCAATACTGCACAGTATATATATATATATATACTGCATTACAATTCATGAATTTATGCCATCTGGTAGACACGCGAAGCATTGCAGCCTATTAAATCCTAATCATTATCATTTAACAGATCAGCCGCCCGTCAGCCAGGCATGAACCATGGCTGGGAAGGCAAATGCAACAGGGCTTGTCAGAGGTGAGGGGCGGCGCATTCCAGGTATCTGCCAGGTACATACTGGGTATTTGCTCTAATAAAGTGTGTCGCAGCAGTACATACAAAATTAAAACACTGTTCAAAATTCTATCTAAGTAATGATAAAGGCCACCACTTGGAGCTGTTCTTTCAGATGATAAATAGACTGAAGATGGTATGGAATGCGAAAACAATTTAACCAAAACAGAAAGAGAGGCTTTAAGTCAATTAACAAAAGAAAATGAGATAATAATAAAACTGGCCGACAAGGAAGAAGGAGTTGTCAGCATGAATAGGGTGTATTCTATATAGGAGGCAGAAATAATTTTAAATTATGAAAAAACTTACATGAAGATTAAAAAAAAGATCCAACAAAACTATTTTTAGAAGATCTTATGGTTCTGCTTTTTCGAGGCAAGAATTTGGGCATTTTTAACGAGGAAGAATGTACATACCTCTGGAATGACAAACCAAAATTGCCATTGTTCTATTTCTTACATAAAATCCACAAAGACCTGCAAAATCCACCAGGAAGACCTAGCATATCAGGAACAGACTCACTAACTTCTAATTTATTGGAATATATAGACTATTTCCTTCAGAAATGTGTAATGGACCTTATATCATACTTGAAACAGAAAACTGAGGAACTAGTGGTTTTAGAACAAGTTAAATAGAATGAAGATCTGATATTACTTACATATGATGTTGCGTCACTTTACACTGTAATAGACCATGGGAGGGGCATTGAAGCATGGGGCAATATGCCTGAATCACAGGCTTCTTTTCTGTTAGAGGTAATAGAGTTTATCTTGCAGCATAACTTCTGGTTTTAAGATACATATTTCCTTGAGATGGTTGGTACAGCCATGGGGACCAGGTTTGCACCAAGTTATGCAAACTTGTTCATGGACATCTGGGTGGATGACCCCATTTGGTTCAACAACCAGTTTGGTGCGAACCTGGTCCTCTGGCATAAATACATATATACGTGATACATAGATGATGTGCTGTTCATAATGCGGTGGGATTTGGACCATCTAAATAATTGTATTCTTTATTTCAATTCTAATGATCTGAATTTGAGATTCACTTAGAAAATAAGTGAGGTGCTAGAGTTTCTGGATTTTACATTATATATTGAAAATAACAGCCCAAAAACCAGAACTTACTTACAATACTTACATACTTAAATGTAACTTTCAATGTCCTAGATGGATTTCCTGTATCCCCTTTGGATAGTTTAGAAGACTGAAAATAAACTGCTCAGAGAATACAGTGTACCCAAATGTACCCAACACTTAAAAAATGGTTCTTTGAGAGAGACTATGATAAAGAGACTATAAAATCAGTCTTGGGGAAAAAATTAGAAGTTAGATAGAAGAGTCCTTAATAATCCCATTAAAAATGGTAATGTGAAACAGGAGAAGAATCTTAAAACATCCTTCATAACTCAATATGATAAAGGTCAGAGAGATCAACTTCAGGCCCATTAAAAGTTCCATCAAAAATTGACTGAGTCAACTAAAAGGCTTTTTTTGGCTGCATGTCATATAAGGCTTGCACTTTTGACTGAAGATACAAGATTAGGTTTTAATCTAAAACATGGGATTTTTTTTTAAAATAGAACATTACATAAAGTGCAAAATAGACCACATAGTTTACTTGTTGGAATGTCCCTGTGGGTTGCAGTGTGTGAGTACACAACGACTCAGAGTATGCATATTTGAACACCTGGGGAATATAAGAAGGAAGATCTTAACCTACAATATGTCAAGACATGTTGATAGATACCACCAGGCACACCCACAGGAATTTTCCTTCAAAGGTATATAACACGTGACCCCACATTGGATGGTGGTAACTAGACTACAGACAGCCAAAAGAGAGACCTTCTGGATCCGTAAGTTACAGACTTTGGCTCCACGGAGTCTTAATGTCTACATAGACATAGGGTCCTTTATTGGCTAGTTCGATTTCCTTTTTGGCTAAGGTCACAAGGTGTCTTCAAAAATAGATACACAATTTTGTAGTTCTTATGAAAAAATGTCAAATGATATAATCATTAAAAAAATATATTGAACAGCACTCGAGGAATATATAGGCATAAAGTATGACTATGGTGCACCGGAACCTGGAGGGACCCTATTCCCTCCCAAGGGACAATACAGAACACAAAAATGGGGTACCCAGCACTCACATTAAAGAAATAAGGAAAATAACAAATATGTTATAACTAAAGCAGAGAATGTAGGAAATTCAGCGCTCGTGCTGCAGGTATATGGTTTTCTGGAAGCATTAATCCCCTTGCAGCATGTGTGCAGAGCGTCTTCCCAATGAGGTCCTAAAGCAAGGTGACCCCCAAAGGGGGACACCTTGCGATGAAAAGAAGAAAAATGCACACAATGCGCACCAGGAATTAAAATTATGTAAAATATTTATTTATAAAACAAAAGATAACTGAGGGGATCCAACCCCACCTCAGTACCTCCTGACGAAGCACGTTGTGCGAAACGCGTAGAGGTCACGACAGGTCACTCTGCGCTATGCTGACAGGCTGAGACGGCGTTTGCAGGGAGCTTGGGCGGTGGCAACATCTCTGCGGTGGCGTGGTCTGGACCCTTTACGTTCACCGCGGAACCCACTTGGGACTTCAGTGTAAGTCTCCGTCTCCGCCTTTCAGCCTAGGCAGTTGTTCAGCTACTACCTCTAGCTCAATTCTGGATATATGTATCCCCTTTTGTTGAACATTGTCTTTTTATATATTTTTGTTATGTTGTTTATAGATTTAGTTTAATTAGATACATTTTATTATTGATGTGGTTTCTGTTTATTGTAACCTTAACCCGGATCTATGGCTCATGTGTACTGAGGTGGGGTTGGATCCCCTCAGTTATCTTTTGTTTTATTAATAAATATTTTACATCATTTTAATCTCTGGTGTGCATTTTTCTTCTTATGTTATAACAAAAATTTACTGTAATATTACCACAATATGACCACACAATTTATGGTGAGTCGCGCAAAAGTCAGCAATAAGTATAACTCAAAAATATATAGGGATGTGAATAACCGCAAATGGAGTGGAAGAAAACAGGGTAAAGGAAGAGAAGGAAAAATAATAAGGAAAAGACAAGGGGAAAGGGGGGAAGGGAATAAGTCAAATAAGGGGCTCAATGTTTCGGGGCAGAATGCCCCTTCTTTTGGTCCCGTTCCCCAAGATCAAAGGGATCAAGGGTACTTCCCTTATGTCCTATATGGACAGTAACTCCCAACACCCTGAACAATCAAACACAAATACAGGCAGTCCTCGTTTTACAACGCTTCGCTTTACAACGAATGGCTTATCCAACGCTATGCAATGCATACTTATGTTAATTTTTACAACGCTAAAACGGCCTATCCAACGCGCTTACGACGCTTTGCAACGTTGTGTATGTGTATATATATATACACATTTCACATAAACAACGTTGCAAAGCATCGTAAGGGCGTGTATATATATATAATATTATACTATATAATATTATTTTATACTATATAATATATTATTTATTATGTTATATTATATATATAATACAGTATATACACTATATAATTTGTGTGTGCTGCATATCTTATAGCTTGCATAAAATATTTGGTGTATTTTAGTGTTAAAAAATGCCTTCAGGAACGGAACCTTTCATTTAAACAGTGTTCCTATGGGAAAATGTGTTTCACTTTACAACGTTTCGCTATCCAACGCCATTTTGAGTAACACATTGTGTCGGATAACCGAGGACTACCTGTACACAATATGGCAACCTATAACAGGGGTGCACAAACTGGGGGGCGCACGAGATTGTTTGCGGGGGGCATGGGGTTTACAGGAGCCCCACGCACTTCCCGAAGGCACTTAAATTAAATGCCTGGGAAGCGGCAAAGACTTCTGTCAACTAAATGAAACTGCACTTACCTTGGATCAGACGGCTTCTGGAGACTCGTCGCCATGGCAAATGACGCTGTGGGGTCATGTGCCGTCACGTTACCATGGCAAAGCGTCATCATGACGACCAGATCGCCAGAGCCGAGGTAAGGGGGGTGCGTAGAGGAGGACATCTGTTAGGGAGGCGCAGGGATAAAAGATTGCGCTCCCCTGACCTGAGTGAAAGAAAAACTTGGGCGCTCCCTTGACCTATAAGATAATACAGTGATCCAAAAGTGGATCTTTTGAAATTCTAGTTGGCAATCTGCCTACCCTTTTCTAAGCATATCTTGGTTGCTGGCATCTACCGCCCCCTAAAGCTCCTCTCCAGTCCCTGACTGATATCACCCAGTTTCATGGCTCCATTTCCTTTCTGACTGAGAAGTGTGAGCTGCTAGTTCTTGGGGATTTCAACTTCAATTGGCTTGACCCTAAAAATCACAAAATCCAGATACAACTCAAGTCACTTAACCTAACGCAACTCAAATAATGTCCCAACCCACACGGACAAACCTGAAATCTCACAACCATTCCTTGGTAGACTGGATTCTCTCCTCAAATCCCATCAGAATCCTATCCTCTGGCATCCTTCCTGACATTTTCAGTGACCATGCAATAGTGTTCTGTGTAAGGAAAATTAAATCACCCCAATCAAGCCCTAAAGTTCTCCTCACTAGAACATTTAGAAACAGTTTCTGTCTGACCTCACCAACTGCCCTTGGTACAGAATCGACTTAATTCCTGACCCTGATTCTGCGCTCAACTATTTTAAATCTGAGTTCTTAAAACTCTGTGATACCCATGCTCCACTATGCAAAATAAGAGTACGTGGGTTACAACTGACCTTATAGCACTCTACCATTTCAGAGATGCCTTGTGGAAAAGCTACAAAGTAACTGGCACTACCAAGGATTTTAATCACTACAGATGCATGCCGAACATGTGCACAAGGCAAACAAGACATGCAAAAGCACAATATTACTCTGACAATCTTCACCAGAATACACCAAATCCAGTTAACTTCTGGAAGGTTATTAACAATATATTCGAGCCTTCTAGCCATCAACAACCAAGTAATATCCCTAGGGAGGATATTACTCTGACAAACCCCACTGACATTGCAAATGCATTCAATGATTACTTTGTGGGGTGTGTTATTAACTTATTAGTGAAACGCAACCCAAATCACAAACATGAACCTCAGTCTATGAGTACCCCTGTAGCCTCACCCTCTCCCAACACTGCTCATAATTTTCAATTTGTCCCAGTATCCGAAGAGGAGGTTACGAAGGGCGCTCCTCAAATTAAAACTAAGCAGCCAATGTGGACCTGACTTACTGCAATCTAAGTTCCTAAGATTGGTGCCCCAGCCATCGCCAAACCAATTTCTTCCATAGTCAACTCTATTCTGTCTGCAGGCCATATCCCTCAGACCTGCAAAACTTCCAGAGTTGTGCCAATCTTCAAAAATGGGGATAAAAACACTGTCTCGAACTACAGGCCAATCTCTCTTCTCCCAATACAATCCAAAGTCATGGAAAATGTGTTCACTCCCAATTAAGCGATTACTATACCAAGACAAATTTCCCTAGCCAATTCCAATCTGACTTTCACCCCAAACACTCCACGGTAACTACCCTGCTAAAAGTTTGCAATGAAATTTAGTGTGGAATGGAATGGGGACTCAATGGTGCAATATTCCTAGATTTTACAAAGGCTTTTGATACTGTTGATCATGTTATCTTGCTTAAAAAGACTCCAGTGCTCTGGAATAGGGAAGCATGCTTTAAATTGGTTTCCTTCCTATCTATCAGGTAGATCCCAACATGTGTCTATCCCAGGCTCTAACTCCAACCCCTTGGATATCACATGTGGTGTCCCGCAAGACTCTTAGTGCTGGCTATACTTTATGATTATTTGACTCTGACCCAGTGGTATTATTGGCTCGTTTAGCCTGTAGCACTCTGTACATTTATCTTTGTATTATTGGCTCTTTTAGTGCTTAAGAGTTTTGAGCACTTACAGTGTGGAAACACTATTTAGCACTGTTGCTAGTACACTGTCATCATTTTGATGTACTGTATTCTACATTTGGCATTCTGCCCTAAAACGTTGTCCCCCCTTATTTGTCTTGTTTCCTCCCCTCTTTTCCCTTGTCTTTCCTCATCCTTTTCCCTTCCCTTACCTTACCCTGTTTTCTCCCACTCCATTTGCTGTTACTCACATTCCTATATATGTTTGAGTTATACTTATAGCTGACTTTTGCGAGATTCACCATAAATTGTGTGGTCATATTGTGGCAATATTACAGTGAAATGTAATTATAACATATTTATTATTTTCATTATTTCTTTCATGTGAGTGCTGGGTACCCCATTTCTGTGTTTGATAGAATCATTAAAATTTGTGAAATATCTATACTATATGGATTACTCAAAACATATTTTATACTTACAGTTGATCCAGCTTTGTTCCATTGAATGCATAGCTTTCTATGTCTTTAAATCCATTCCTGAAAAGATTCCTAAAACATATATTGTTATGAATGAATTGTATGCAGTGTCACAGTTATACTGTCAAAGCATATTGATCAAGGCATATTTTCTGTTTTTACCTTTTTCAATTGTATTACAACACTTAAAAGTTAAATTATAGTTTATTCTAGACTTATTTTAATATAGGAATAAACATGTACTTAGTTGTAACCATAAAGGATCATATAAATGAAAAAAAAAAAACAATACCAAGGTTTTTATGCCTCGTTAGGGTAGAAAAGACACCCTTATGTATAAATGAATCTGGTATAATAAATAATAACTTTATTTCTTATAGCGCTTTTCTCCCAATGGGAGTTAAAGCGAGTCACAATTACAATATAGCGCGCGGTACGCAGCACATGGGAATTTTTACAGACACAGTCCCTGCCTAGATGAGTTTACAATCTATGTTTTTGGTGCCTGAGGCACATGGACTAGCCAAGGTCACAAGGAGCTGATAACAGGAGCTAGCTAGTGGTTTCTTAATGTTTGTTACCTTTTACTGTGTACTGAAAACCATGACTATAATAAGATCTTACCAGGGTGCGATAGTTAGAGAAAAGAATAAAGGCCAGATCCACAAAGCTCTGTTAGGCTATTTATAGTAATGTTACTCACAATTATCGTAACGATACGCTTAACACCTATCCACTAAGGAGATTCCCATAACGATGACATTGAGTTAACCAGTTAAATAGTGCATCGATAACTTTGGATGGGGGATAGGCTCACTCATAGGCAAGTCAGATGCTAATGGACCATTAGCCTAACAATACAGATCCACGATACTCCATTAATGTAAGCGCAACGAAATGTTATGATAAATAGGTCACACCAAAAGTAGCCGTTAATCACAGTCAGACTAAGATTCAGACTAAATTCCATACATTCACTTTTTTTTATATTAAACGTATTTCTCTTTTGTGTTTTCTTTTGACATACACCCCGAGAGAATTTACGCTATGTTTGTGCTTTTTATAAAGTAGTACCTGTTCTGTCTCCAGAATTACAGTATCCCTTGGTTTCCTGCTTCTGCAACCTCACTTATTCTACTCCCGAGGCTTTGGATCTTTCCTCTCCCCCTGTCACTTAGTGCAGTCCTTGCTTTTTCTCTCTCGGGCTGTTTAGTTATTTACTTTGAGAGCTTGCTGCCCTCTGCATAGCTTCACCCCACTGCTCTCCCTGTGAGAGAAATTTGTTTCTTGCCTAATTTTTATTTTTATACATCCCCATAAATTTTCCCTCCATTTCTCTTCATGTTCCCACAATAAAACATCAGAAATTCAAGAAGGCTCCATTTTGCGTAGAAGTACTGTAGGAATTGAGTTAACTGCCTGTCTCAACATACTGTATTAAGCCACAGTAAGCCTGGGATAGAACAGTAAGAAATATCTCTACTAGAGGCAGGCTGGGCACAGACAACTACAGAGTGAGCAGACACACTGCACCTCAGCACAGCTGCCTAAGTGACACAGAAGCCCCTCGGATACACCCCTGTGCTACGTCCCCACAGCACAGAGAATTTGTGCTCTTATTGTGCTTTTTATAAAGTGGAACCCTAATACATTTTTGGGGTATGGCACTTAACACTTTGCATTGAAATGGTTGGGGGTGTCATACATTAATGTAGTCCAGAACTGATTTATTAAAAATAACATACATGTAGGAAATTGCTTGGTCTGCAACTTCAAACAGCTGGAACACATGTGCATTAATTGGAACACAGGTTAGATGTTTCAAATGTGCATGTGCATTATATTGGTTATCACGTCACAGCGTCATTAATGTTCCCGGTACTGCAGATATCGTTATGATACAACTTTGGGTGACGGGCACTATTTTTGCATATCATTAGCTTTGTGAATACCCATTAAACCCAGGGAAAATAACGTCTGTTACTTATTTCGGTTATCGTCACATTATTTGCCCTGATTTAACAGAGCTTTTTGGATCTGGCCCTAAGAGTCTGAAAGAAGAGGTAGGGTTTTCTTTTTATCTGATAGACTTCCTACAACTTATTGATATAGGAAGAAGCCATGTCTTTCCAGAGATATACAAATACAAAAGAGTTGTCTTTCCTACTGGGGTGATACAAATGCCTCCAGCTCAGGGAATAGATGTAGATGTATTAGGCAGAATGAAGCTAAGAAAGTAATACAATATGCAAAGGCCCACACAGAAGAGAAAATAGCATATCAGTAAAGAAATGGGAGAGAACATTTCGTATATAAGTGATAGAAGAAAAACAAAAGGAGGGATTGTAAGATTAAAAACATAACATGGGGGCCAAGAAGAGAGAGACAAATGTACTGTATACCAAATAACCTGAATATGGTCAAGACAATATGGTAGATGGGATATATCTAAGGACATTAAAATAATTTAAATGGTTTGGAAGGGAAAGTATATATATTTACAGCTGACACAAAGATCTGCAAAGGGTTAACACAGCGGTGCGCAAACTGGGGGGCGCGACCCCCAGGGGGGGTGCGAGACTGCCGACGGGGGGGCGCGGGGTTTACAGAGGCCCCGCGCGCTTCCCAAAGGCACTTAAATTAAGTGCCGGGGGAGCTGCAGGGCCTCTGTAAACCTAACTTACCGTGGCTCCGGCGGCTTCCTCCATGCGTCGCCATGGCAACGCGGCGTAAAAATGACGCTGCGAGGTCATGTGACGCCACGTTGCTATGGCAACGTGACGTCATGACACCAGAGCGCGGCTAAGTGAGGGTTGCGGGGGTGCACGGAAGTGAGGGGACCGCCAGCAGGGGGGCGCAGGGAAAAAAGTTTGCGCCCCCCTGGGTTAACACATTAGGTAGATTAGAGGAATGGCCAAGAGTATGGCAGCTACAATTTAATGCCAAGAAGTGCAAATTCATGCACTTGGGCCACAACAATGCAAATGCAGATTATAGGATTCATGGCAATATAATGTAAAGCAGTATGGAGAAAAGGGACATGGGAGTCAATATTTCAGCTGACTAAAAAGTAGACAAACATTGTAATAAAGCATTGGTGAAAGCCAGCAGGATGCTACTATAGGTTGTACTGTATGTGGTAAGGTGTTAGCAGCAAAAATAGAGAGGTAATGATAATGCCACTTTAGAGTACTGTGGTCATTAAGCTATTAAAATAGTGCAAGGAAAGACCTCCATATATGCCATTTAGATTCGAAAATAGAGGGAAGTATGATTGAAACTTTAAAATATATCAAAGGTTTTAACAAGGTACAGGAGGAACAAATGTTTCAACGAAAGTGAAGTTTACACAGAAAAAATGGGGACAAAAATTGAAGGAGGACAAACATTTATGTATGGCCAACACCATACTGTAGGTATATAAACAATGAAAACAGGATTCCCCCCAAAAGTACAAAGAAGCGCTCTACTTACAACAGTCTTTTTTCAGTCATTTCCATTTATTAAGAAACCGTGAAGAGTTCAACACGGCCCTTTCATCACGTACAAAAGTACGAACATCAGATACTTTTTTAGGCCCACCAAGGCCTTTTATAACAAAGGAAACTCGACGGGGAGGGAAACCAACGGAGGCAGAACCAAGAAAAGGACGTTCAAGGACCACTCGGTCCCAAAGACATTGATACCCAATATTTCCTCTTGTATCTTTACATCTTCTGAGTTGAAGGTACTTGAGAGGGGACTGTCACTTGTGCCTACAGTTAGAGGAAACTGTTTCCAAAGCAAGATCAATTTGTAAAGATGTGTTAGGTTGTTAAAATTACATGTTGCATTTGACTCCACAGATTCTGATATGGTTTCCAATATTGTTCCTGCGTTACAGAACTTCAGTTCATATGGTACTTTGATACAGCCTCCCCCAAAGGTAAATTGAAGAGCAAGTATGTGTCACCGGTTACAAACCGTACATTGGACACTTTTGTTAATCTGATTAGACCTGCATTTAATTAATTTAATTTGTCTAAAAATACTTATACACTGTATGACCAACTTCTCCCTGTCTGATAGAAAGATCATTTGTAGTCTTAGTAAAGATAAGTCTTTGATATTTAAACCGGCAGACAAAGGGCAGAGCTTTGGTCATTATGGATGTTATAAATATTAAAGAGAACAAACGCACAGATACCCAGCAAGCACTCAGAACCTCATATATATATATATATATATATATATATATATATATATATATATATATATATGTCAAAAGGAGTGCTACTGGGCGTGGCTAAATTTTAAAGAGGAAATTGATTCCATATTGGCTAGTACAGAAAAACATTCTTGACTCCAAATTTTCTGGTGTTTTGACTAATGGACATCCTATATGTCCAATTTTGTACCCTATATAAAAAATCCACAAACATGCTAACTGGTAGATCAGTAGTTGCTAGCTCATACTCTGCGTTTAAAGCAGCAGTTCAAGCTGCCGTTTTTAAAAGAAATATATATATATATTTTCCATTCAATATGTGCATCAATACAATCTACACACTGACAAGTGATTAGCTAAGTGGCCAATCGATCCGTTCTCCTGTGATCGATTGGTGAAGATTGGGCTCGGGGGCTCACTAAATTGCTGTCAGTGCAGCAGAAGAGGACCCATGATGCAAAGTTCTGTGTGGAAGATCATGTGACCAGGCAGTCACTATATACAGTTGGTTCACTGTTAAAAAGAGGGCAGGGCTCAAAAAGTGGTGTTCCAGAGCCTGTTACAGAAGAAGAAGGGGATGTGACATTGTAAATGGTTGGTATAGGAACAAAAAATGCTCGTTACATTATAATACATTCAAAAGATCTTGAATTTTTTTTAATGCTACAAGTATTTTCTCATAGTACAGAACTTATTTATTAAGAAAAAGACACATGTAGGATATTGCTTGAACTGCAGCTTTAAGGCAGTAACTAGATACATTGATAGGATATTGAGACCTTATGTTAACCAAATGAAATCTATTATACAGGGTACTACTCATTTTTTTTATTATTCTAAAAGATGTGGGGCATATTGATAGTGACAGTATGTTGGTCACGTTAGAAGTGGAGAGCTAAAACTAATTGATCCCTCACAGTGAGGAATTAGTAGCGGTGAATGCGCTCTTGAATCAGGCTTTTTCAAAAGATAAGAGTTTGTTTTACCTTCAGCTTCTGGAGATTATATTCCCGAAAAATGATTTCCGCTTTGAGCACTCATATTATCAGCAATGTCAAGGAACCGCCATGGGGTCCAATATTGCACCCGAGTATGCAAAATACTTTTATGAATGTTTTTGAGCATAGGTACTGTAGGCTTATAACGATCACTCACTTGCACAACATTGTACCCTATGGATGCGGTACATCAAAGAGATTTTTATTGTTTGGCATGGGTCTTTGCAGTCTTTGGTTGACTTTATTAACCGTTTGAATATGAAGCATTCCATTATTAGATTCACCCTTATGGTGGACATTTTTTTTTTAGATATAAAGGTGATCAAAGTTGAGAATGCTTTACAAAAAGTTATATATACTGTATCCTTTGTAAATACTTTGTATTTACTTATTCTGTTGCTTCCAATTTGGTTAGGAATTGTGTATGAAGACATTGGAAGATACTTGGCAGTGATCCTAAACTGTGAAATATAGTTAAGAAATTCCCACTTTTTTTCATTTCGCCAGTGAAAAAACATACGAGATTTCCTGGTCCATGCTAATCCCTGGACTGCATCTGATCCACAGAGTTTTTTTGTCAACTAGGAAATATGGGACCTTTCCATGTCTACATTGTACACATTGAAACTCAGTTACCAAGGGTGATGTTTTTCACCATAGACTGACATGTAAAAATGAATGGGTTCTACACTTGATATGGCTTTCGTTGTCCACCTACTTTAGTGGCTGTGTGGATGATTATATGGGGATAAGACCATATGTCCCATTAAAAAATGGTTATGCTTTTAGGGAATTAGGGAAGCTCATAAGAAAACTGGTGTACCTTCATTTGCGTTTCCGGTTGCTAGACATTTTTGGTTAGCGAAACACAATGGGAGTGAGCTCAAGTTCCATATTATGCATTTTGTTGGTCCCCTGAAAAGAAAGGGTAATAAAAAGGAACGTTTGCTCCAGAAGGAGAGTAGGTGGATTTTTACATTGGATACAGTAAGACCTAAATGGATGAATGAGTCCCTGGATTTGAGATGTTTTCTATGAATCAGCTATCTCCTTCTGAGACAGTCATCATGTTCTTCTTGTTTTATCCAGGTGGAGTTTTCTTTTGGGTTCTCGTTTTGTATGTAATTAGGTAATATCTTAATATTTTGGATATATCTATAGTGTTAAATGTTTATCCGTCAGTCAGTTTTTAATGTCCTTGATTGATTATTGTACCCATTACAGTTTAAATTTATTTAATTTGTTGTAGTGATTCACATTATTGTCTTTCATGTATTTACAGTTTACTCCTGGATCCACTGTGTATGTTACTCCACATTCCTGGGACTTTTATCTTTATGTGGGGTTATATTTTATTTTGAAATCCGGTTGCACTGCGCTAGGGTTACATTTTGAGCAGGCTGTTTTTCTTGTGAGCTGTGTTCCATAGTGCTCTTGTCATGGTTATTTCTGTGTTTCATTCACTTGCATTCTACTGTTGTATTCCAGTGAGGTCATTTCCTGTTTAGGGTAGACCATACTGATCATTCCAGTTTGGTGGTGCTTACTATGCTCTGCATTCCACAGATGTGTTTCACCTACACCACTTCCAGTTGTTCAATTTTATGCACAAGGATTATATTTCATGTCTTTTAATGTCTTTATATTATAATCCTCTATATAATAAGTACTTTGTTTATATTCTTATGCATTGTACACTTTTATCTTTGTATTTTCTATGATAATATGTATTATTGCCATTTCCTGTTTGGTGTTTTTGGCACCAAAAATGTACTATACTGTATACCTGTATGTGTTCTTTTGATAGACTTTTGTACCTGATGAAAGGTCTTTGCTGGACCTGAAATGTTGCATTCTCCACTGTTCTGTAATAAATGGAAATTACTGCAAATAGACTATTGTAAGTAGAGATACTTTTTGGGGCTAATCCTCTTTTCATTTTTTATATAGAGGAAGTGAAATGGAAGAACAAGAAGTGAAGCTCTAAAGAAGGAAGTAGGTGGCCACATTTCCTGAAAGACATAAGCAAAGTAAAATCTGTCCAAAAAAACCCATCTAAAACAGGCAGTGATTTGCATACAAATGTACACCCAGAAAAAAGAGAGAAGATAGATATGATAGAAATTATTCAAGGGTATTAATAAGGTACCGTATAGGAATGAAGCATTTTCCAATAAAGAATGAAATAGTAGAACAGAGAGTAATACATTAAAGCTTTGTGTGGAAGTCTGGGCAGCAAAAAGTGACATACATGGGTATCCGGGTAGAAAAACAATGCCAGGCAAATAAAGGAAGGGAATATAAATAGAGTTGGGGTGAATCCAATGGAATAATTGAGGTTTTCTTTAAGCTTTCTCTAATTCCCAATATCAATTAAAGAGAAAGTCCAAGTGGTACTTAAAAAAAAATATAAAGATATGTTTTTTGTTTTAATATATTCATCCTTATTGAAAACAAATTGCCTACGCTGCCGATCAATTGGTTTTCGCTTGATCAATCAGCAACGATCCTGCTTACCAGGGTTCACTAAATGGCTGCCGTTCAGTTCCAATCAATCCTTCAGTTAGTGTAACTTGGCAGCTACAAAGTATTCTTATATAACTTAAGTAACATTATCTATTGTTTGTATAGTTTGCATCTTAAACTGCTGGGAATACTGGCAACAAATTACCACAAACAGGAACGTGTTGCAAAGATCTTGCAGTGCGGGGGAAGTGTGCTAAAACCAGCTATAGAAATCAAAGGATGCTCAGTATCTTAAAACTCATTAAACATGGCATTACGAGTTGAATTTAAAATAAAATGTAGTAAGTAGGATATTGCATGAATTGCTCTGGAGTGCTCCTTGTGAACTGGAAACTTAGATGGCAAAATATTTGTGGCATGGACACGTTCCTCTATGGTGTCAATGCTGTTAGAAAAAAAATATACCCGTGTGTTCTAAGTCTTCAATTTTTTTTTCTTTGCTCATCAGAGATTTAAAATTGGTCACATAGCAGTTCAACAGCTTCATCTTCTGTATATGTACAATGCCAAGCAATGTAATCAAACTATTTAAATAGCAAGGAATCTGTCTAAAGGTCAGTTAAAGATAGCATGGCATTGGGCAGTGCCATGTTGTAGTTTACAGACTAGTAATATCAGGTTACAATTGTAAAATTCAGGTAAGTCCAATTGTCAAATCATGTGACTGTTTGATGCAGTTGTATTATATTTATATATGCTGTATATACAATTCTCCCCATCCTTCTTTTGCATTTCTAACTTTGTGAACAATCTTCAGTGATTCTGAAATCTCGTCTCTATTAATATCATCTGTCAATACATAATTTAATTTTTTTGGTAACTTCCTCTTGGCAAATTGTACTTGTAGGTCATTTTACTTACAATGTCAAAGGCTCATTGTTCATTTCTTGAAAAGCATTGGCTGATATTGTAGTTATACGTAAGTTATCATAAATCTCTCTGTGAAAAGAAATACATTGTTTATGATTAGTGAGAAAGCCCAGGGACTTATGCATAAAATTGAAGGGGAAAAAAAAAACATATCAAAAACATTTATCAGACATTCAAGAGCATATAAATGTTAATATATCACCTAAAAAAATAAGGAAAAGACATGAAATGACAACAGTAAAATATAAGGAAAATTCTGACTAAAATAACTTAGTTTACTTACAGAATGAAATTTAACTCCGATGAGAAGATCTTTGTGACATCTGGAAATGTTGTAATTCCTGTGTTACAAATGCTCCTACAGGACATAAAACAAAAATGTTCCTCAGTCTGCAGTTATTTTCCTACTTTCATATAATATGTTTATTCAGATAACAACATTTATTTCCCAGTAAACACAGTCAACAAAATACAGGCCAGTGGAAATGACTTGAATGGTAACAAAAACCTTAACATTTGTTCTATTGCAATAGAATAAAATACTGTACTGTATCTATTATTAAATACAAACTGAAACTTAGGCCTCTGCCAGGGTGCTGCTGAGTGGGCGGGCGCACTCACGCCGGCCGCGATGAAACACATTAATGCAATGTGTATGGCCATGTGCGGTGCTTACCTGCTTGACGAGACAACCAAATTTGATTTGGCTGCTCGCTGATACGTCACGTGAGCGGTTCGCCCAATGAGGGCGAACCAGCTCTGTGACATAAAGGCCATGCCCCCTGACATGCCACCTCAAGCGCATGGCTGGTCATGAAACGCCAAGCGCCTCACGTCACGGCGCTCGAGCACCAGCAAGCACTCTCCCACCCTGGCCGCAGCCTAAGTCTAAGGACTTCTTACAATAAGAAATTAACATATAGGGACTTCAATGGGACTACTATGCGATAGTATACGTAGGATCAGCACTAACACACTTTATATAGTAAGGACCATAGACTGAAATAATGTTACAATAAGTCAATCTTTCTGTTGGAGATTACTGTTCAATACATACGTTGAGCAGAAATGTAACCCCTATTATATCATACATCTAGTATTGTATTTTGTGTGGATGGTAACATTATTCAGATATTATTGCTTAATAATATGAAATCCAAGGCAAAGATTAGGGTCTTGAGCCTGTTGGGATATTGCTTTTGAAGAAATGCCTTACATATTAGATCATTAATGTACAGGATATATGATGGGCTAATACAATTCTACAACAGTACTGTAGCTTCCAGATGTCTAGCCATGTACACTATGTGATTAAACCAGCCTACAGCCCAGAGTTGCTATATTGCAAGCTGCACAATTGTGAATGTCTTATAATTAAATAAAGATCACACCATTGTTTCTATTCACTAGGTAAGGTACAGTATATATTGTGGATAGGTTCCATTTCATGTCTGTTTTTACAGAGTTCCAGTGGGTTCAGTATGATGTGAATAAAATAAATAAATAGCAAATGCCATTTAAAACCATGCACTTTTAACATATTATTAGGAACTAATCAAATTGCAGAGGGATTGATTGCTATTTTATAATGCTACCTTTATATATATATTGTATAGATGTCTCCTGTTAGGAGCAAGGCATGTAACATCTTTATTTTGCTGGACATTAGTGACATCTATAACATCAACGTAATAATACTGTCGAATAACACTGATTTGTATAAAAGCTTTAAATTGTATAATTACTTGGTAATGCTACAGTACTACAATATTCCATTCCACATTTCTGTTGTTAACTTGCAATAATTACAGCCTGCTGAAAATAAAAATAGAAAAGAATTTTAAGTGCTCTTCCTATTGTTAATAAAAAAAGCATTTTGCAATTTATTATGTCAATAAATTGAAACATAATTTTATTATTTGGAATCTAATAATGTCCCAAGGTTCTTTTGCTATCATAAAACCATTGAAGCTTTGAGTCATCTATCAAACAAAACAATACATAGGCAGTGCAGCTAGTAAGGTGATATAAATCAATTTCAGGGTTCTACTAATTACATCTCAAGCCACTCGAGCTTGCTATCTTTTGATGGATTTATAGTTCAACAATACCTACAATAACTGCATATATAACTTTCCCTATATAAAGTGTTGATAACAGAAGAAATAACTTCAAAGTCTTAGGTTACTTTAGTTTTATTTTACAACAGTCTATAGCTTATTTTTTTATATCAAAATCATGAGTTGTTCGGAGTGACAAGTGTTTTCTAGCCATTAGTGCCAATTGTCCTTAGCAGCAACCCTTTGGAAACACTAATAAAGCTTTTATTCTCATTTCAGTATACTAAATACTATCCCACACACTCACTTATTTCTATGACTAAATGACAATTCCCAATTACAAAGGCTAATTAATGACAGTGGGTGTTGCTTGTTGGTTACTTTCAAGAGTGGTAAAAAACAGACTAGCTTGTAAGATACTGTAGCCCAATATTTAAGGCATACCCCAAAATACAATTTGGCTTTATACAAATTATATTTGACTAACAGTATCCGATCTGTTATCAGTATCTCAATTGAGATACTTGAAGACTTTAACATTAATGCAGATAAATCATAAGTAATCCTAAGAGACAAAAAAATAAAAGCACAGAGAATCCGTAGTATATTTATTAACTCAATTCCAGTTACAAACACTTGCAAGAAAACATCTGACGAACGCCGACTCCACCTGCTCGCGCCCATTGCATCTCTCGCCATGCCGATCTCTGCGTCGTCACTCCTCAATCAGTGTGGTTGCCGCTGCAGCTTCTTACTACACCAATGTGCTTACAAATGTTTTTCGTGAGATTTACTCTGTATAAGGGCAGGATACTACCCTTTATATAGGTGCCTGGTTACTAAAAATCACACGTTCCATAAATTATTAGATAAAAAATCAATTGAATAGAGGAATACATAAAACGATAATTATACTCTATTATTTCCTTTTCTAAACGTCCCTTATAAAAGACCCTTTTTAAATTTAGCACCTACAGTGCATATCAAAACCAATAAATAACATTTATACTCCCATTCCAATTCTAATAAAATCAATGATTACTACAAAGAATTTTTAAAATACCATACAGAATATCAATCATAAAAATCAGAACAGTGTAATTATTATTATTATCCTTTATTTATAAAGCACCAACATATACCGCAGCGTGGTACAGTTGGGTACAGAGTGACATCAATTACATAAACTGAATGACACACAAGTGCAAACAGATACAGAAGATACTGAAAGACCTGGCTTTGACATATACTAACTGCAAGAAAGGCCAACAATACATTTTCAGTTTAACAGCCTCTAAAACAGGGGTTAGCAAACTGGGGGCGGGAGATTTTTCTGGGGGGGGGGGGGTGAGTGGTTGCAGAGGCCCCACGCTCTTCCTCAAGGCATTTAAATTAAAAGCTGGGAGATCGCGTGAGGCCTCTGGAACTCTATACTTACCAAGATTCAGACGCTCTGTGACGCGTCACTATGGCAACAGGAGTCATGTGATGTGACTCCACAGCGTCATTTGACGCAGCTCTTAGGTAGGGAGGGGGCGCAAGCATCGAGGCAGGGAAGACCCTGCTCTAGAAGACGCCATGTTTCAATAAAATGATTTATACCCTTTCATGCATATAATTTAGTAATGGGAATGATAATTTCCAAGATATAAACCTCTTATTTTCTCAAGACTAACCAGGAACTACAGTTCAGAGGCAAAATATGATTAAACAATATAACATATTTAAAATCTACAAAATACATGACCAGGGAGGCTGCAATGTGGCTCCCCTCGCCCCGCCCGAACCAATGTAGAACGTACAAAAAACAAAAGGAACCGGAACTGAAGGTATAAAAGGCCGCGGCTATTTATTTATAACAAATGCCTAATGGGGTAAATGCCACTCCCTGCCAGAGTGCTCATTTGACAGGAGGAGGAGGGGATGGTCAGCCGGCCCTTGAACAGCTGACCTTATGTCCCTTTCGCGAGTGGGCTCTCGCAGTAATTTGTAAATGCTAAAGACCTCTTTGTATAATTTAACATAGGTTGATGAAATACACGAAGGAGCCCTGAAAAAGAAATATCAATGGATTTTTGCTCATATGCCAAATATTCATTGAAAGGTGCTGTTTTTGCAAAACAATCTCTTTACCCTGTATTCTATATACACTCTGTTTATGAGGTAAAATATTGTCAAGATGACTGGATATTTTTTTCTGTCTGAGCTACAGTACCTAGACAAAATAGGCTTAAATGCAGCTAAAAATTAGAAAGAAGAACGGAGCAGAACAAAAATAGCTGTCAATCAGTGACAACGGCTGTTAATAATGCGTATTAGTACCTGTGATGATCTAACCATTGTTCTGCCTGAGAAGCTTGCAGACATTGCAGAACAATATATGCAGAACAATATATGCAGCAAAGGGGTTACATTTAAAGACATTATTAACTACACACATCAATTAAAGAGCATATATACACACACACACACGCACACACAAGGTGTATCTCACCATAAGGCCCTCTCGCCAAAACGGAGTCATTCAGTTTTGTTTATAAAATATATGTGATATGGAGAAAAAATAGTATGTCTGATTGAAAGAATGGTGAGTGAAAGAGACCGTGAGAATGGGAGAGAGAGATGGTATGAATGTGAGTACTATGTAATGGCTCCATTTGGTAGAAGAGAGAGACAGAGAGAGACAGATTTTCACATACTGTTTTTCACACATCAAATTTTATTAGATCTTAATCGAAGTCCTAACAGTATTTTAGTTGAGCTTGCGTGTACTGACTGATCTGTGTGGTTGATTTGAAGTGCTGGTTGTTTAACGTGTGTGCAGTTAGAACCAGAAGGAAAGTGAAGTACTGGGTATACTAGCAGGGGTGGCAGTTTTTAGGGAATCTGCGGTGGGTTAATTTATTTTTGAAGTGTGCTGTAATTTGAAGCCTGTAACTTTTTTTCCCTGTCTCCTGCCTGAGGCAGAGTGGGTGTGGTTGGTTAATTTGCTTAGTTAATTAACTAAGTTAATTGATAACCTAACACACCTGGTGGGTGTCCCTATTTAAACAGAGGCTTCTAACGAATCCTGAGCTTGCGTGTACTGACTGATCTGTGTGGTTGATTTGAAGTGCTGATTGTTTAAAGTGTGTGCAGTTAGAACCAGAAGCAGTTTAAACAAGGTATAGTTTATTGAAGTACAGTTTACTGTTGCTACTTATAAACTTCATAGTTGCTAGAATGAGCAGGATTGAAAATGCCACTCAATGCACATCTTGCCACATGTATGTGCTCTTGGAACAGCTGTTCCAAGGAGCATACCGTTGTGAGAGGTGTGAGCGGGTTGTCTCTTTAGAATCAGAGATTGCTGATCTGAAGAGGCAACATGAAATATTGAGGGACATTGGCAATCTTGAAAGGGGTTTAGAGCTCACTGAGCAGGCCCTTGCTTCGACTAGTGGTGCAGATGGTGGTGCTGTTAGTGAGGAGCAGGTAGGTAGCTTGGTTGCTATTAGTGAAAAGTAGGTAGGTAGCTGGGTGACAGTTAGAAGGAGAGGCAGGTCGTTTCTGAGCTGACACATCCCAATAGATTTGTCGTGTTGGGGATGTCGGGGCAGAAATGACAAGGCTGGGGGAGACTAATTCCTCTAGCAGCCAGGGAAATAGTTCCTCCAGCACAGTGGGGACTCAGGATGCTCAGATACAAAGAAAGATTGTGGTGGTAGGGGACTCCATTATTAGGAAGGTAGATAGGGCAATCTGTTGCCGTGACCGCATGAACTGAACAGTTTGTTGTCTCCCAGGTGCTCGGGTTCGGCACATTGCGGATTGGGTAGACAGATAGTTGGGGGGGCTGAGATTGACCTGGCGGTCTTTGTACATGTTGGCACCAATGACAAATTTAGAGAAAGATGGAGGGTCCTAAAAAATGATTACAGGGATCTAGGCCAAAAGCTTAAGACAAGGACCTCCAAGGTAGTATTTTCTGAAATACTACCAGTGCCATGCACTAGCGCAGGGAGACAGTCAGAGATCAGGGAGGTTAATGCATGGCTAAGAAAGTGGTGCAGGAAGGAGGGGCTTGGGTTTTTAGAGCACTGGGACTCCTTTTCTGAGAGGTGCCATCTATATTCTAGGGACAGATTGCACCTCAATGAAGAGGGATCTTCTGTGCTAGGGGGGAGAATGCTAAAAAGGTTGGAGGAGATTTAAAACTAGGATGGAGGGGGGAGGGGAATGAAACAGATAATGAACTAAATGGAATAGAGGAGGATACAAGGTGTATGGAGGTAGAATGGAGGCAAGTGCGAGTTTGACAAGCAGTGAGACACCCATAGTAAATACAGATAATACTAGAAAACTTCTAAAGACTAAACCAAGTGGGCGCAGAAAGGAAGGAGCAGATAAGATAATAGTACAGGCTGAAAAAAACTTAAATGCATGCTTGCTAATGCAAGAAGCCTGACATAAAATGGGGGAGCTTGAATTAATAGCTGCAAGGGAGCAGTATGATATCACAGGCATTACTGAAACATGGTGGGATGAAACTCATGACTGGACAGTTAATTTAGAGGGTTATTCCCTTTTTCGGAAGGAACAAACCAATAGAAGGGGAGATGGAGTATGTTTTATATGTTAAACCGGATCTAAAACCTATTATAAGGGATGATGTTTACAGTATGAAAGGAATGATGAAAATGGAGAGACTTTGTGGATAGAAATTAGCAGTGGAGTTAAAGTATAAAGAAAATGTTTGTGGGAATATGCTATAAACCACCAAATCTGTGAGATTGAGGAAGCTAAAATACTTTTGCAAATGGAGAAGGCATCACAACTGGGTCATGTTTGCATAATGGGGGATTTTAATTATCCAGACATAGACTGGGGCAATGAGATTAGCGTTACAACAAAAGGAAACAGGTTTTTGGGGGCTGCCTAAAGACAATTATATGACCCAAATTATTGAGGAACCAACCAGGAGAGGGGCAATACTGGATTTGGTCATATCAAATAATGTAGAAGTAATACCAAATATTCAAGTCCTGGAACATTTGGGTAACAGTGATCATAACATGGTCTCATTTGAAATAAATTATCAAAAAATAGATTTCTTGGGTTCAACAAAGACCTTAAACTTTAGATAGGCAGATTTTAATAAACTGAGGTCTAATCTAGTAGTAATACAATGGGATGATGTTTTTGCAGGGAAAAATGTAGAAGATAAATGGGCAGTCTTTAAAACATTGTTAGAAAAACACACTGTATACCCTTGGGTAATAAGTATAAAAGAAATAAGTCAAAACCAATGTGGCTAAATAAACAGGTAGGGGAGGAAATGGACAAGAAGAGGAAGGCGTTTAAATACTTTAAGTCAGAAGGGACGGAGACATCGTATCAGAATTATAAGGAATGTAACAAAAATTGCAAAAGGGCAATCAAATTAGCAAAAATGGATAATGAAAAAAGGATTGCAATAAAAAGTATGGTCAACCCTAAAAAGTTCTTTAAGTACCTTAATAACAAAAAATGAGAAAAGAAAATATAGAACCCTTTCAAGGTGAGATAGGTAGGCAGATTATTGGAGATAAGAAAAAAGCTGAGGTATTAAACAAATTCTTTGCCTCTGTATTTACCAGGGAAGAATCAAGTTCAATAGTAGTGCCGCAGGAGGAAGCCACAACCTCCATATTAATGAACAATTGGTTAACTGAGGAAGAAGTTCATAAGCGACTTGAAAAAATTAAAGTAAATAAGGCACCTGGCCCCGATGGCATACATCCAAGAGTTCTCGAGGAGTTAAGCTCAGTAATAGCCAAACCATTATATTTAATATTCAAGGACTCCATTTCCACAGGCTCAGTACCACAAGATTGGCGTAAAGCAGATGTGGTGCCTATATTTAAAAAGGGAGCTAGATCACAACCAGGAAATTACAGACCAGTAAGTCTGACTTCAATAGTAGGGAAACTACTTGAAGGTTTAATACAGGATAATATTCAGGAATACCTAATGGAAAACAAAATTATTAGTAATAGTCATCATGGATTTATGAAGGATAGATCTTGCCAAACTAACCTTATTTGTTTATTTTAGGAAGTAAGTTATACATTTGGGATACAAGAATAAAAAGGCGACTTACAAATTAAATGGAGATATATTGGGGGAATCCTTGATGGAGAAGGATTTAGGAGTGCTTGTAGAAAGCAGGCTTAGCAATAGTGCGCAATGTCATGCAGTAGCTGCAAAGGCAAACAAGATCTTATCTTGCATCAAACGGGCAATGGATGGAAGGGAAGTAAACATAATTATGCCCCTTTACAAAGCATTAGTAATACCACACCTTGAATATGGAGTACAATTTTGGGCACCAATCCTAAGAAAAGACATTATGGAACTAGAGAGAGTGCAGAGAAGAGCCACCTAATTAATAAAGGGGATGGACAATCTAACTTATGAGGAGAGGCTAGCTAAATTAGATTTATTTACATTAGAAAAGAGGCGACTAAGAGGGGATATGATAACTATATACAAATATATTCAGGTACAATACAAGGAGCTTTCAAAAGAACTATTCATCCCACGGGCAGTACAAAGGACTCGGGACCATCCCTTAAGGTTGGAGGAAATGAAATTTCACCAGCAACAAAGGAAAGGGTTCTTTACAGTAAGGGTAGTTAAAATGTGGAATTCATTACCCATGGAGACTGTGATGGCAGATGCAATAGATTTGCTCAAAAAAAGGTTGGACATCTTTTTAGATGGGAAAGATACACAGGGATATACCAAATAAGTATACATGGGAAGGATGTTGATCCAGGAATTAGTCCACTTGCCAATTCTTGGAGTCAGAAAGGAATGAATTTTCCCCCTTAATGGGGTTTTTTGTTTGCCTTCCTCTAGGTCAATAAGTAAGTATAGATATAGGATAAAGTATCTGTTGTCTAAATTTAGCATAGGTTGAACTTGATGGACCTACGTCTTTTTTCAACCTCTTCTACTATGTAACTATGTAACTATGTTAATACTGGTTTGGACAATATCAATCCTGCCAAAAAGGTAATTTTTTAACATACTGTAAATTAAGCTACTGGGTCCTCCGGCACTGAAGTACATTATTTTAAGCTTTAAAGAACCCACTGGTTCAATAATGTTTAGAAATCAATTAAAAACAACAAGAAGAAAATTGATTATTTTTTAAGCTATGCAAATGTTATATATTTTTTTAATACGGTACATGCTTTAATGTTATTCAAATATGGAGTAATGTTTATGATGAAATGTATAAAATATATATTATTGTTCCTTGTTGCTGATAGGTGGAAGGTTTGCCTGAGTCAACATACCCTGGGATTCCAGACACCACCATTTGGGTAATGGTATCTTTAAGCTTCTGCTCAATTGTGGGTAATGCCGGTCAAAGGGTGGGCCCCCTCCAGTTTCAGCTTGATGCTGCCTCTCTTTAGACATTTTGGATTTCACAAAGCGCTTATAGTCTGCAAATGTATTTTACAGTTTTTCCTGTTGGATACTCCAACACTATTGACAGGATCTACAACTTTCTGCAATAACTTCATGTGTGAACTGCTTCATGGCCAAATAATTGTTCATACCACTCAATACTTTTAGACACCAGAACTTTATTTCACAAACCACTCCATGGCTGCTGTGGCAAAGTCACTTGCTCCATCTCTATCTTACATGAGCTCAGATTCCTGAGAGCATGACTGTAGTCTCTTTCTACGGTACCTTCCTGATGTCTCCTACCACACCTAGGTGTCCTCTCTGGTTGTGTTGCAGTCTCATCACTGCCATCTCTGCTCTGCTCCTGTCGTTAGTTGCAGGTGGTTGCGGAATTATCTGAAGCCACCCTACTACTCCCCTCCTCAGTCATCCAACTCCTTGGCTCCTTAGAAACCTCACTCCTCTGTTCCTCAGCGACTTCAGTTCTCCGCTCCTCATCCATTCAGTTCCTCAGCCACTTCACTCCTTTGCTCGTCAGCCAACTTCCCCCTGTGCTCCTCACCCATATCCACACTTTCACTCTCTCAATTTGTCTCTCACCCAGTCTATCACTCTCTCACTTTTTAAAAATACATATCGCAAATGGACAGTCACAAGTCAATAGACAGATACAAATACTCCTACAATCACCCACTCTAAGCAACTCACTACATTAACACTTTTCACAACGAATCCCAATCCTACACATACACAAACCCCAGCAATCTAACCCACAGTCAATAGGTACACAGCACTAACACAAAATAATTACTCTCACACTACAATAATCACTCACCGACAACAAACTTTCCACCAATCACTCTTTAAACAAAAAACATTTCACAAATAAAGCACTATTTTCACAAATCTCAGACTCACTGTGTTCCTCTCTACCTCCCAACAGCAATGCCAACTTTGTATCAAAAAGTTGCTTCAATAGATGCGGTAACGTCTGAAAATCCTGCGAAAACTGGAGTCCTTCATGGCGGTTATATCCAATATGAACTCTTCCTGGTTTTTTGTTTGTGTTTCTTATCTGAATTTTGACTTAGGCTTTTTTTCGGCAGTTTTTTCAGTCCATTTGTCTGTTATTTTATTTCATGTTTTACTTTTATTTATATAGAATTAGTCAAAATGAACTTGTTCAAGGGAAGAGTAGTGATTTTTTTTTTTTTTTACTGAAGTTAAAGCTGTGGCTTTAGTCTATATAGATTTGGCCATTTTGCCCCACCCTTTCATTGTAGATTTAGCATAACATTTAAAAACATATTTAACAATGCCTACTGTACACTTAACCAACTACAACACACACTAATTCTCAAGACCGTATCTACACAATTTAATGCCACTGGTTTACTTTGGTGCTAAAATGATAAACCTTCATTTTCTTATTAAAGATACAGCATCCCTTTATACTAAATATGTGAATGCCTGTATATTATGCACAATCTTGATGACATCCATCTAGATGGCTACCCAAATTGAGTGCACGAGTCACTGAACCATATGCATTAATGTCCAAACTACTAACTGTGAAATTGGACATTACTTTAACATATTTTTTTGTGTCGTGTTTATCTATGGTATGGTAATCTATGATGGTGTAGCATAGTACAATTGGTAAAACATTTAGCTGTATGCTGTTGTAATTTTGAATTTTTTTTTCCAAAGTAGATGCATTTTTGTGCTTCAAATGTATTTATTTGTAGTCGTTTTGCCAATATTATTGACCTAGCACGTGTAAGAAGTTAAAATAAAGCTATGTTTTTTTTCTTTACACACATTAAGCTCCCTTTGTGTACAGGTATTGTACTGAATATCTGTGCCACAAAATACATTGTTTATTTATTACATACAGAACGTTATGTCTTCTTGAGGGTTATGTACTAGGCCTGATTTAACCTAAGAAATGAATGCTCCAAGAAGCACTTATAACATGCATCTCTGACTTCAATATGGTGATGAAGAGCAAGGCGACGCACAGTTACTTTTCTTAACATTAGCCTGCATCTAGCCATGTTGAACAAAGGACTACGGATGTACTAAGACTTTGTCTTCAGTGTCGCTGTTGCTGCATCGAAGGAATAATGCTGTGTGGGGGTCCCATTCAGAAGCATGGACTCCCCCCCTGCAGAGCGATCGCGGCAGACGCTGTCCCTAGCGTTGTGGATGTTTGCTTTTTCATCCATGGCGCTGGGGAAAGTAAGTCTTGGCACATGTGTCTATACAGTTCATCTGTTTCATCCCCTTTTATCCTTCTGTTGTCTGCTTGAAATCTGGAGAGGGCTATAGAGAGTAGTAACCGGAGCTAGATTGCTCATACAGTATTATAATAGAATGTGTCAGTTTGTGTCTGACTAATTTTTTCCCTCTTTACCTACATCAATATCTCTGCCAAGTCTGAGTTTGAATAAATTCCACTGAAAACAGATCTGCATCAAATCTAACAAATAGAGATGTGTTTTGATGCACTGTTTTTTTGGAGCAGAACTGCGGCATATGTCAGAGCAGTTTCTTATATTTGATGCTGAATTTTAGACTTACAGATATGGGGGATTTGGAGGGAGAGAGCGGTAAAAAGGAGAAAGAATGGTGCACAGAGATGCAGAATGTGATGCATCTCATTATAATATAAGCACCATGTAACTTCTGCCAAGCTCTTCGTATTGACACTACCCAAGTCTCAATATAGGGAAGGATGAAAATACCCCGATTTTGTGCTAAAATTACTTCTATACATAGAGAGAAAAAAGGCAAAAGTAGTGCACTGCCAGGGAGTCAGGTGGTAGCAGAATATAAAAATCTATTTATTCAGTAACACTCAGCAAACATAACCCCAAAAGGGTGAAACAAAAACTCCTACGCGTTTCGGACTGTATGAGTTTTTGTTTCACCCTTTTGGGGTTATGTTTGCTGAGTGTTACTGAATAAATAGATTTTTATATTCTGCTACCACCTGACTCCCTGGCAGTGCACTGCTTTTGCCTTTTTTTCTCTCGCTGGACTACTTACTGCAGACTGCACACCATCTGGATATACCTAGCAGGACCTTCAAGGACAGACGAAGTGGGTAAGATTTATTGCATTATTTACTGTGATTTTATAGATGAGTACTATTTATCACACCGTGGGGTCTCCAATGAGGTCACTTTAGGGTGCTTTTTAGCACTCCTATTTGTTACCTTCAGGAGACGAGTGTTTAGTGACTCACACATCACAGTCCATCTTTATACCCACTCCGTCATATATTTTGTCCGTTAGTCCTGCTTTATTATTATGGACACTTATTATTGAGGTTCCATCAGCTCCGGAGCACCCATTTCTCCATATACTTCTATACATAGACTCATTAGTGTTTCATGAATATGGATTTATTCAATATCAACATTGAACTTTTTATGACTATGCAACATTTGGGGACTGTCAATTGCTTTTAAAATGTACTCCACTAAACCAGAAATCATTTGGATTTGTGTGCGCGCGTGTGTAAAGGGGAAATATTCAGAGAAGTGTGTACTCAAACCTTTGTGTGAATCTTTAGACAATACTAGAATGCTTAAAAAAAAAATACAGAAAGTATTACACAAGGGTTACAGTGTACAGAGATAAAAATAAATGTTTCATAGATTTTACATTTTTGTCTTGCAAATTTGCACAAGATAATACTTTACATACATTTGAAAGCAATATGAGAGATTGAAGGAATAAAACCTTACAAGTATTTTAATTTGGGTAGATTTCCAAATGCTCCATACCCAATATGGACCAGATTTTTGGTGTTCCGGATAACTCTAAAAAGAGAAATACAACATAATGTTTTAATCATCTTTCAACAGAATGTGTATTTTTGTTGATGTTAAGAGCACATTTTATTACAGTAGGATTGTATCTCAATTTTTTTTGCCAAGTCATTCCTAAAATCATATTACCATGCAATAACATATCTTGGGCTTTGTTCCCTTGTGTTCTTACAGATCAATTACTACTACAACTACTATACTCTTCTCTTAATCAGTATAATTTATTTAATCAGTCATGACTGAAATTATTTTAGTTTTTAAGTATTCCTTCTGCAATACTGTGCCAAATGTTGTACTTCCACTAACATTATTTAGATGGTAACATTTTGGATAGGTACAGTATATCTCTCACTGACTATAATTCTGAGACCAAACACAGATTTCTCTTTTTTTATGGTACTTGTATACTGTCAAAAAGGGGAGGTAATTTAACCAAGACAAAACAGCATACCAAAACAGGGCAAAAAGGTACTGTGTGATATACATATTGAACAGACTGGGTGCTGCAGACCATAATCACCCTGGCAACAGTGATACTAATATCAGAGTAGGAGTAGTCAAGCACCGTATATAAAATGTAGCAAATCAGTGGGAAATGTATTCACTCATACTGAGTGGCCAGAAAATATCTCTTCTGTGGCACTTAATGAGTGAGAACATTTCCACTGATTTCCTGTATACAGTAGATACAGTTCTGCATCTTTACTTTGTATCTTTCAGAGTAACCCATATTGAGACCTTCTTTGAAAGGCTGGAACTATTGTCTACAGAAGTGATCTTACACTTGTGTTTGTTTGCCTTTGGGATAATAAGTACGGAGTGATCGTACTAGTCTCTAAAGAACAGATCAGAGTTAGCTCCCTACAGACACTTCATTTAAAGATAAAAACTGTGACATGAACCATTGAACACTAGAGCAGGATATATTGAGCTATACAGTATGAGTATTACTATTGAATCACATGCTGTACAGCAAATGTATGATTTGTTGTAATATTATGGTAGCCAATGATACAGTTGTGAGTATTGTGAGAGAGGACACTGCCTCCTGAGTTCTGATTTATCTTTCTACTGTGTCACTGTACTGGTAAGATATATAAATATACCTTAGTGTAACTCATCTGCGTCAAGTACATTCACACAAGTTTCATCATTTCCCAGTACACTCTACAGTATCTTTAATAACAACTGTGACACAGCAAGTGTTTATCCCACTTTCAGAAATGCCCTGTTTAAAACAATATTGCACTATGGAAATCACACTGAACCTGTAGCTATGCTTCCGAAAAAATACTTGAACGCTTTAGAGAATCCTCCAATGTCACTTAATATTGACATTCAATTAACTTAATGTAAGAAACTAATTCTAGGGAAACCTCACTGATATTCTTAGTGAGCTAATTTACTTTAAAACAGACCTATTAACTCAGTGCTCAGTAAATCTATGTAGCTTACTATTATTGCAAGTTGTGATGGGAAATGTTAATAAGGGTTTAGACATATTCATGGATGGTAAATCTGTCAATGGGTGTTAGCAAGGCTATGAACCATGGAGTTGATGTTGGCTACTAACGTGTGTGTTCTAAGAGAAATGCTTTGCTCTCTCTCTATGAAGCTTTCAAAACAGGCAACTATTGCATCAGAATTCCGTGGTTGATGGGCCATTTGGTTTGCCTGGGTATTGGTGTTTTTTATATTCTTACTACTGTATATATATTCTCTGCCAGGCTAGATTAAAAATAAACAATAATTGCAAGGCTATAGCCTGTATTTGCTGTGTGGGGGAGTAGCAACTACAGGTAAGCTTTACTATGCAAAGCCCACCCTGTTCCACTAATTTCTTCAGGCACAGTCCTTTTTGGGGATCTTAAATTCCTAGTCTTTATTCATATAGCATTACACTGGCGACACACTTTATTCGAGCTCGGCTAGTCCCACGAATTCGGGTATACTCGGGTGTATTGAGGTTTGTGACTGTTTTCTGCCCGAGTGCATTGTGTTATTTTCCAGGCAGGGATTGAAGCATTTTATTCCCGCTGGCTGCAATACTGCACAGTATATATATATATATATACTGCATTACAATTCATGAATTTATGCCATCTGGTAGACACGCGAAGCATTGCAGCCTATTAAATCCTAATCATTATCATTTAACAGATCAGCCGCCCGTCAGCCAGGCATGAACACATGGCTGGGAAGGCAAACGCAACGGGGCTTGTCTGAGGTGAGGAGCGGCGCATTCCAGGTATCTGCCAGGTACATACTGGGTATTTGCTCGAATAAAGTGTGTTGCAGCAGTACTTCCATTAGTAGTGTAACGGGTTTTCTGGACTAGCCTGACCCACCCAATCTCATATTGGCCCCTGTGGTCTAACGAGTCCCCATTACAGTGTGATGTCTGGTGGTGCACCTGTTGGCAACAGGACTCCTGAGTCTCCCGCATGATGTTGTGTGGGGATTGCCAACCCAGACAGGCAGCTGAGGTAGTGTGCTTGAGTCCTACCTAGATCCAGTGCAGCGCCTCCACCTCATCAGGATCCCAGCTTGAGCTTGTGGATGGTCCTGGTGAGGAACTCCTCTGTGGTGCTTCTCTCTGTGCAATTACTCCACACTTACACACGAGAGTATATTTCAACAGGGTCATCTTTATTAGGAGAATCTTGAGCACACAGGATTACTGTGTGCTGATTTCAAGACACCAAGGGAACAGACCCAGGAACCTACCAGAGGCTGGCCCCTCAACGAACACCTATCCAGACCCAGAACAAGAACCAGAGACTGGCCTGAAGTGCCACCTGATTTGAGGCTCCATTATCCCCTGAGGAAGTGACAACTCGTCACGAAACGCGTAGGGAGGAGGAGCCTAGTGAATTGAACTGCCCGGGCACCTGTAGTTCCTGGTGTGAGGAGAGTTCCGGTCTGCCCCACTGCTGACGTCACTCCGATTTCCGGAATCGAGTGCAGCGCGCAGCGACCTTCCCCTTGGCAGCATTAGGAGCTACACAGGCTGCGGACGGCATTGTGAGCGGAGCTCGCCAACTTTCCACATTGTAAGTGTGATTTTATTGTTGTTGTATGTCAATAAATACCTTGTACGTTATCACACTAGTACATTTCCATATCTTCCCCGTCTCAACCCCCCCTCCCCCACACACACACGCATTCATCTGTGGGAGCGTTGGAGTAAACCATCTCTACTACTACCATCGCTGAGTGAGGGGACCCCTGCAGACCAGACCACGTGGATCCGTGAGACGTTCTGAGGAACAGAGACGTGAGGCACAGATTCTCTCAACTGTACCTGAGAGCCCCTCATCCTAGACATCAGCATATCTTATCAGACAACACCCCTGCCTGTCCAACAACTATCAAGATCATCTATCTGGCATAGGAAGCCTATACTAAAGACTGCCCAATTGGTTCACGGTATTTGGGTTCATTGGACTATATTCACAGCGCCTGGGACAATTTATTTGTATGTTTATTTGGTTTATACAGATTTGGAATAGTCTGTTGATTTTTTGTTCCTTAGGCTGCTTTTATCTTTTGATCAATTTTTGATTAATTTTTGATCACTTTAGGGTTATTCACTTTAATTTGTTATCATAGTTATCACTAATTTATTTTTCTGTAGGTCAGCGCTTTTTAGAGGGCTTATTATTGTTTGTTTGCTAGGGTCATCTTTATTGATGGATGTGGGCTAGCTGCCCCTTGCAGTGAGTGTTCTTTAGCCACACATAATTGTTCAGCGGCTTCCCTCTGAAAGGTATATTCCTCCTTGATTAGGGATTCCCTATCCCCGTAGGGGTATCTAACCTGTGCCAGGTCCCTGGTCACAGTCTCATAATTCAGCAGCTTATAACATAATCACTCTTCGCTCCTTCCTGAACTGGGAAGAACCTATTACCTAATCCTAACTTTTTGATCAGTGCTGTGCCTTATGTATCCTCTGGGGGCTGGCACAACTCTGACATCACTAACCATGGAGTCAGAGCCTGTGACCACTCCCATCCATACATAGGGCACCTCACCAGGGTGTGAGGGCAAACCTCCATGATTACTGCTGGCATGCCCATAACTTACCAGGCCTTACTGTCAGCAGGAGAGATGACTGCAGCCATTTTACAGCATGGCTACATTCTCCCCCTGGTGAATCCCACCGACCCCGGCTGGGACCTAAATTTGAAATACCTTTCCTCAGGAAGCACTGTAAAATGGAACATACACATTTTTTTATTATAACATGAGATTTATGAAACAACAACCACACCGCGCCAAGCACGCCCTGACCAGCAGCCACGAACTCGCGCAATGCTACCCAGTACCTCCTAATAATAGTGCCGGGGGTCGGGTTTCTTAACCTCCCGACCCCCCATGTCCAGGACAGTCACGCTGTAACTGTGCGGCAAACCCCTCTCAGGCCGGTACATCACCTTGTGCTTATAAACACTCCGCCCGATGCTCCATACCCTTATTAGGTGTTCAATCCGTTCCTCCACCTTACTGCCAGTAATGGCACCCCCCTTATTGACCATGTATTCCTCTATGGTCTCCCTTAACCATTGGTCCCTGTTATCCTCAATCTCCTGCATGAGGGGTTCTGGGACGTACGGGTACTCCAAGCCATGGGAGTACTTGTATTTTGCTGTAATGGCCCTTTCAGCCCGACTACACCTAGTTAAATTGGCGTTCCCCGCTCTCCCTGGTAATACCCAGGACAAGGGCTCATCTGGGTCCACAGGGTCTGATAATATCTCAGGACCCATTGGTTCAATCTCGTTCCGGCCTATTAGGAACCACCTGAACTGTAGCTCTTTCTTTCTCTCGGCGGGCGTGAACTCCCCTTTAGCCCACCAGTAGTCTACCACATCATCTTTTTCTAGTAGAAACCGCGTGCGGTCCATCCACCCCACATATCCCTCAAATAAGGGCGCCCACCAACGGGTCTCCCTAGGCATCTCGGGCCCAGACTCTAGAGAGTCTCCCTCATCGGTACCCCCCCAAGGGCATACCCCGGAGGTCCCCGCGGAACGGGGTCTGGACCACCTCTCGTGTTTTGGCGTCTCCAATTGTACATCAGCCTCTTCAGGCACCCATCGGGACTTTGACACATGCCCCAATTGTCCTCCACCCCTTGAACCACCCTCGGAGGCAAAGCTGCCTAGTCTCTCCCCAGTCCGGTTCTCACCAACCCCCAAGGACCCTTCCGACACCCCCAAACTGGACGAGGATCCCCGGGAACAGGTGACTGGGGCAGGGGCATTATCTAGGGCGTGGGGTTGGGCATAGGGGTAGGCGGTTGGCAGCCGCGGGGTTCCGACCCGCTCTCCGTTATCGGACTGTCCCGTACCACTGAGCGGCGGTTCCGCTGGCTGAGCCTCACCCTTCTCGCTCCGCCTCTCGGCCTGCCAGCTCTTTGTCTTCCGGGGTGATCGGGAACCTCTGCCCGATCGCTGAGACGCGTGTACTCGACTTCCGCTTGCTCCGCCACCTCCGCCGGAAACGACGTCATCGCCGGATTCGGATACGCCGCCATCTTGGGATGGACCCCCATGCGGGATCTCTTCCTCCATGATGATATCCGGAAGTCCACCTGCGGCCACGTGCACCGTCTTGGCCTGGCACAGCCCCTCCTCTGCTAGTGTCAGCACCAGAGCCTGGCAAAAACAAGGACTATTCTTACCAGTCCGCAGGGTGGGCGTGGATCGCCCGTTGCCACTGGACGCGCCGGTCCCCGGAATGGAAGGGCTCCGCCTCTCAGGTCTCCGCTTCACCGGCGACACCCGACTCCTCCCACTGTCACTCCCGGTAAGTGGCCTTTTTACCCCATTTCCTCCACAGGACACCGCCACCGGCCAGACCAGGGTACTGGATAATTCTTTGGGTCCCTCGTCCGAGGAATCCACGTTAAGGGTACTTGGGGTCGCCGATCGTGGCGACCGCCTTCTCTTCTCCCGGTCAGTCGCCTGACCGATCGCTCCATGCTCTTCGGGCCCAGCCGTATTAACCGGCTCCGATCCCCATTCTCCAGGATCTGCACCCTTGGTCCACAGCACACCGGGGGACTCGGCGGACAGCCTAGCCGTATCCCCCGTCGGGTCATTTGTCTGGATTGGCACAAAGGTGGGCATAGGCCACAGGTATTGCATGCCACACTGTGGACAGCGCGCCGCTGTACCCATGGTTCTGCCGGGCAGTCTGCATTGCAGGCAGAGGCCCACCACTGTCTCAGCGCCCGCTACGCGTATCACCAGTACCCCCCCTGGTACTGCATAGGGCTGAGTGGACACCATCTTATTCACGTCTGGGGAGCAGGCCATTGTCCTGGTGGGAGCCACTTTCAACAATGGTCTGTTCTGAAAGCTGGTTCCGCGTGAGTGATCAACAGGGGTTGGATTGTCAGCCACTCCTTGGTTCAGCTCCGCCCTTGTCTGACACAATTGGAATCCGCCCCCAGTAGTAGCGATTATGGGCGGGTCCCACAATGGGATAGGATGTCCTTTAATTGAGGCCGCACCTCTTTCAGTCCTAGAGGGCGTGGCCACAGCTTTCGCGCCCTTATCCCCCACTGGGTGGGGTTCTGCCTTTGGCGCCAATCCCAGCCGATTTCTTGCAGCTGCCTTGCGTGCAAAATACCCTTCCTTTCCGCTTCGCTTTTTATTAATATTTAGGCCGTGCTATTGTTTCATGTTTGTATGTCTAGTTTGTTGATTGTCATTATCTGTAAATTATCTGTGCTTTTTCCCCCCCCCCCCCCTGTGTTGATTTACTGCACCATTATCTTTTTCTTTTCTTTTTCCACATATGCACTGCTGAGTTGAAAATCATCACTATTCAGCATCCCAAGGACTGTATTTGGACTGTCACACCCTCCACTGGTCTGGTATTTACCCCCCTTTGGCGCCGGTTTAACCTTTTTTCTCATTTGCTTCCTTTCCGCACACAACACCAGCTGCAGGGACTACTTTTGGTAGCAGCGCTGTCGCCTCACCAGCGCTTCGCTCCGCGGGATTCATACCCACAGGGCATAGTTGGAAACCACTCCCCCTGGTTGAGATTAGAGGAGGGTCCCACAGGCTAATCGGTTGGCTCAGCACTGGGGCTGAGTGAGTCACTGTCCATGAAGGCACGGCCGCAGCTTTCGCGCCATACCCCCCATCAGGGCGGGGCTCTCCTGTTGGCGCCGCTTCTGGCCAATTCCTTGCAAATTTTGCATGTGCAGAATTTTCTGCAATCGGCCCACGCGGACTCCCAGGGAAGCGGGAGCCGCCATTTTGGGTCGCACTGTCAGTCTGGTCAATGAATGAGGTAGCGTTCATCTGTTTGTATGCTGACTGACAGTCACTCTCACTGTGTTCTCCTCCTGTTATAACAATGTCCTCAACACAGTCCTCCAGGGTAGCGCCTCGGTGCCCTAGGCAGGACCAAAACGGGGCGGCCACGGCTCTCAGTCCACTCCATAGCAGGCTCGTGACAGACATATTGGTAACAGCTTGCTCTTCAGCGGGGCGCATGCCAGGGGTGCTCTCCCCATCAGCCTCCGGTCGCCAATTTGGACTATCCGCACCGCGCGGATCCTCCATTCTTGCGGTCGCCATTTTCTCGCTGTACTTAATAGTATTGTACATGGGGCTCCTCTCTGCAGGGCAGCCACCACACCGGCACAATAAAGATTTCCCTGATGCACCACCATGTGTACCTAATGTAGGCCGGACTCGTGTATGCACTACCTCAGGCTAGGCTCACTCTCTCAGTGTCTGCTGTATCTCCTTCCTCCCAGTCTGTGCTCCCTACGGTAAGTGGTCTGGAATGGGCTAGAGTACTCTGGGGCTTCCATGCAGTACTTGGGCGTCTACCTATCTTGGTTAGCCTAGCGCAGACCCTCTCCAGGATTCCTGACCACGTTAACAGGCTATCCCTTTAGGCATCCTACCAACTAGCACTACCTCAAGGTGACTAGGACAGCTATAGCCCGGCTCCAAACCCCCAACTCCTTTCAGGCCCCTAAGTCGTCCCTGCGAACTGACAAACTCCGTCAGCCCCCTGACTACCCCTAGGTCCGTCCCAATGCAGCACAAAGTGGCAGCAGACACTCTCCCTGTTTCCAAGTGACCTAGCAAAAGCCTGTCCTGTTGACAGGTCTATCTCAGCAGCGCCTCCAAATGTAACGGGTTTTCTGGACTAGCCTGACCCACCCAATCTCATATTGGCCCCTGTGGTCTAACCAGTCCTCATTACAGTGTGATGTCTGGTGGTGCACCTGTTGGCAACAGGACTCCTGAGTCTCCCGCATGATGTTGTGTGGGGATTGCCAACCCAGACAGGCAGCTGAGGTAGTGTGCTTGAGTCCTACCTAGATCCAGTGCAGCGCCTCCACCTCATCAGGATCCCAGCTTGAGCTTGTGGATGGTCCTGGTGAGGAACTCCTCTGTGGTGCTTCTCTCTGTGCAATTACTCCACACTTACACACAAGAGTATATTTCAACAGGGTCATCTTTATTGATGGATGTGGGCTAGCTGCCCCTTGCAGTGAGTGTTCTTTAGCCACACATAATTGTTCAGCGGCTTCCCTCTGAAAGGTATATTCCTCCTTGATTAGGGATTCCCTATCCCCGTAGGGGTATCTACCCTGTGCCAGGTCCCTGGTCACAGTCTCATAATTTAGCAGCTTATAACATAATCACTCTTCGCTCCTTCCTGAACTGGGAAGAACCTATTACCTAATCCTAACTTTTTGATCAGTGCTGTGCCTTATGTATCCTCTGGGGGCTGGCACAACTCTGACATCACTAACCATGGAGTCAGAGCCTATGACCACTCCCATCCATACATAGGGCACCTCACCAGGGTGTGAGGGCAAACCTCCATGATTACTGCTGGCATGCCCATAACTTACCAGGCCTTACTGTCAGCAGGATAGATGACTGCAGCCATTTTACAGCATGGCTACAGTAGTATCTGTAGCAGACATTATTACCCCAGTTAATATTAGTTAACGCACAAAGACCTGTTATTGATTTAACGAGATGTTAATTTAAGTTAACGTATTGTTAAGTGTTAATGGGTATCTTCAAATCTCACGAATGTAGTGTTAAGTGCTATTTTCAGCCGTTAAAGGCCTTGCATTACCTATAACTGATATTAGTGCTTCTGATATGCAAAAGAGATGTGCCTTGTAACAACACATCCACAGAGCTCCATTATAGTTAATGCTTGTATATCCCATCCAACAACATATGAAGACACGTGTGCACAAAAGGGAGCACACCTGAGATATATGCTAATAGGAGTCACTAAAATATAATTTCCATATCCTATTGGCATATTTCTCAGGTAACTTTGCTGCGCTGCTCCCCCTTTTATCCCCACAGGTATCTCTCCATGTGTTAAGGGGATATACATAGTCTCTCCCTCCCCTCTCTCGTCTCCTTCTCCCCTCTTTCTCCGACATCTAAATGTAATGTATGAATCTTTCAAATCTTGCTTCTTGAATTTAGAGCAGAGGCCAGCTAGACATTGCAGATTTATTTGGCTCAAAGGGAGAAAAAAACTGCACCTGTTTATAGGCCCAACTTTTAATATAGCTTATTATAATATTGCTCAGACTCTCCTCCACTTAATCCCCAAAATGCTCATTGTGCAAGAGGAGAAAATTGGGACAAATAATAGTGCAAAGCACCATGGTACATTGACTCAGTCACAGCCGTTCTTGGTCTTTAAATATCAAACACTTCCCAGCCTTCTTTACTATCTAAAAAAATCAGAACACTCTTATAATCTCTTTTTCTGAATATGATCCTTGATATACTCTGCCGTGCACATTCTACAATAGGAAGAAGCCAACCAAAGTTTCTAACCGAATAAACTACTACCAACACTGTCGCATTCTCACTTACTGTAAGTACATATCCAACTGTTTTTTTTCCACTCGCAATCACACTATACCAAGTTGTGAAGTTTTGTTTTCAGAACATAAATATTGTCAGTATTAGTCAGTTCATTTAAAAAATATTTTTTTTTCCAGAATAAAAAGATAGAATATGTTATGCCTTTTTAAATAGAGGATGGTTCAGTGTTAGCCCCTAGGATTGACAAAAACAGTAAGGTAGTTAATAGCTAACTCGTGGTAAGAAACACATCAACTTCAGAAATAAATGTGCACACATATAGGTATATATTTAATGAGATCAACAATTTAGGAAGTTCACAATCCTATCTACAGTACTCAGACAGAACAAACTAATTTCAAGGAAGGCATAAGCAAAGAAAAGTAGGGTAGACGTGATAGCTTTAGTGGCTAACTTGTGGTTAAAAAGAGTGTAAGTTTTCAGGATCACAAAGGACCCTTCAGGCATTTTTACAAATGAAGCTGAAATAGCATTTCATCTTTATACAAGAATTACATTGTTGTAAGTCTGGAAATACAGGTGTGAATGAGTGATGCACAAAGTAACATGGAAAGGCTAATCAAAAATAAATTGGGCAGGAATTTTGGTAAGGGTGTGAGGTGTCTGGGCAGATAATTAGTGTTAATATAAATATATAGAGCATGCGCTCCAAATGCTGTGGTCTAATCCTACGGTAGAACCTGTGTTAGAACAGTGAAAAATAGAATGGCAGCAGGCACTCCAGTAGTTCAAGAAAAAAAGGTATTTATTGAATAAGCATATTGATCCAATCATTGGATAGGTTTATTAAATAAATACCTGTGTTCTTCAACTACTGGAGTGCCTGCTGCCATCCTATTTCAAATAATTAGTGTAATCCAGCATTGCAAAAAAGGACATGTAGATAAATCAGGAATTAGAGTGATTCAATATAACCACAGACTGGATACTTATACCACGCACACATCAGGATTATGACATTCTGGAATCCTTCATCTATGCCTCATCCAACGTAGTACACCTGATAACACGCACACAATGTCCTAATGGTGGATTTTATATAGGTGAAAAAGGACAAACAATAAGAAAAAGAATGAACAAGCATCGCCACACCATTAATCATTAACAAATCGGACACAACGGTGGGACACTTTTGCAGCTCCAAGCATAATATCAAGGACATGAAAGTGACAAATATGAAGGGGAATTTCAGAGCTTGGAGAGAAAGAAAAACACGTCAATATAAACTCATGCAAACTTTTGCTGCACTTAATACAGGACTCAATTGGGCAAAATTATTTATATCTCATGAAATATAAATATATCCATCTGCCCAGACACCTCACACCCTTTCCATATTTACTGCCTAATTTACATTTGCTTTTTTTGCATACCCATGGTTCTTTGTGTATCACACTCATTTACAGCTGTATATCCTGATTTACATTAGGATATCATTCCTGTATAAATATGAAATGTTATTTCACCATGATTTGTAAAAAATCTGCCTGAAGAAAGAACCCTTTGTGGTACTGAAATTTTGAACTCTTTTTAACCACAAGTTAGCCACTAAATAGAGTGACCACATTTGTCCCGGAAACAAATGGTACAAATGTCATGCATGCGCAGTCGGCACTCACCGATTGTGCATACGCGAAGAGCGCTTGCCGACTGCGCATGCACGATTGGCACTTGCCGGCAGCTTTTGTGCATGCCCGATCAGCACTTGCTGACTACGCATGTGCAATCGGCATTTGCCAGTTGCGCATGCATGATCTGAGCTTGCCGGATTTGCATGAGAGACCGGCAAGTGACAATCACACATGCATGGCCGACGGCATTAAAAAGTCGTGGCAGCACCCCAAAAATTCGGGACAGAGCCCTAAAAACCGGGACATCTGGTCACCCTACCACTAAAGCTATCACTTCTACCCTACTTTTCATTGTTTATGCCTTTCTTGAAATTAGTTTGTTCTGTCTGAGTAGATAGGCTTGTGAACTTCCTAAGTTGTTGATCTCATTAAATATATATCTATTTTGTAGTGTGCACATTATTTCTGATGTTGATGTGTTTCTTAAAGGGGTGTGGAGGCTCCTTGTGCTAGATATAATTATATATGTCAAATGTAAACAGCGAAACTATACTAGACTTGTAAATATGCCTGATCTTGCCTCTATTTCATCATAGGACATTCCGAACAATAGCAGGCTGTTTGAGAGGAAAGTAATTAACTGCTGCTTGTGAATCAACGAGAAATATGGTGAAGCCACTAAATCGACAAAAATACATAATACTGGTTATTGAGATCAAACATCTCCCCCCCCCCCCCCCCCCAATATTAAATATCAAAATCTGTGACAAAGCAAACCTTTAACTTGCCATTTATAGACACGGGTTTACACTGCCTCTCATTTCATCCTGTGACTATGGTGCCTCTGATAACAGAGTATTAGCTCAGCCTCAGCAAACACAGAATTTCACACTTGTTTACACAGTGTGTTAAGTGTGTTTGACAAAAAAATAACAGGCTTAAAATTAACGGGTAAATTAAGGCATGATAATACAATTTGGTACACAGTAAAATACATTTTGGCCTACAGTTCATTCATATTCAATTACGTTATACAGTAGCATGAGACATTCACATTAGTTTACTTTGATACTCTCCTCCTAATTAATTATTGTATAATAGTGCTACAAACCTATGCTGGTCAATATATAGCCATGGCTGGTCCAGACTATCTTTCTGCCTTCCTGCTTCATAAGTTCTGATAGCTACAGACAGTGACAGGCTATCCTGGACCCTCACAGGTAACAACGACCACAACACCTGTAGCTTATGCAAGATCTCCCAAAGGGAGGGGGGGGGGAGGAAGCAGTGCTACATGTATATCGTTGTTGTAGAGGTAAAGCTCATTAAGTGCATTTTTTACCTTTTTTTTCAGGAAAATAGGCTTAATAAAGGAAAAAAATTCTAAAGACTCAATAAAGACACCTAATCTTCAGAACAATCTATGGAACTTGCCATATCAAAATACCTTCCTTTTTAAAAACAGATTTTTTTTCTTGTCAAAAAGAACATTTCATCACCATTTCCTCACTACTCAAAGTTTATGACTTTTAGCTCTATAACGATATGTCTACGACATGGAGGAACTAATACTTTCCTTACTATTTTACCTCAAATCTGCGTGCTTAAGAACTAAACGCATATTATATACAGAACTAACCCAGTAAGACTAGACGCCATAAATTTAAATGTATAAAGCAAAAGCACTTGGCTTACAGTAAATGGCTAATTATTATAGAATTGTCTTATAAATTGGCATATTATTGTTGTGGTCATCTTAATAATACTTTGGCGTAATGATGGGACTACTGTAAGTCAAAACATTTCTAAGAGCTCAGAATATGTAAACACTATATGTAAATTATTGATTAAATTAAAACGTTCAAGTGTGACAGTGCATTTATACTGCATTGTTTGCATTTTTTTTTTAAGTATTCTATTTTCACAAATGTGTGTTGGAATCAGCCACATTTCATTTTATCTTGAGGCCTATCTTATTTTATTTTCCTGTCATTGTTTATTGTTGCTATTATTTATTGCTCCAGTCACAATCTTTTATAGCAGGAAAAAAGGGTGGGTAGCCGTGTTGGTCCTTTCTTCCTTGTAGTAACAAAGGAGGGAGGGGAGTAGGGGGTATTGTATGATACCTTTTATTAGACCAACGAGTAGTTGATATGTTACCAGCTTTCGAACGTTTAGGCTCCTGCATTGGGTACGTAGGAAGGAACCCGAGAGGTTCGGAAGCTTGTAACATTTCAACTTCTTGGTGGTCCAATAAAAGGTATCATACCACCTACTCCCTCTCCCTCCTTTGTTACTACAATCTTTTAAAGTGTTTCCTATTAACTGATGCTCTAGCAAAAGACACAGCATGTATATTCTCACCTGTGTATCATTTCTACATTTAGACTTGTCTTCAAAAGATTAGAGTGATGAGGGTTGTGATCTACGATTTATAGCTTTAATGCATACTCTGGTCCTCTCCCATCTTGACTGTTGCAACCTTTACTTCATGTTTCCGAAATAACATCCCAGTAATATGTACAAAATTCTTCTACAATCATCTTACTATCATCAATTTTAGTCTTTGCCCATCCCAACCCATTGTGTACCAGAATTGCCTACCACACATTGCTTCTGCATTTCTTTGCAGGCCTGTCTGGCTTTCAAGGGTTTACATGATTTAGGGGCTTATTCAATAAGCCCTGTTGTTGCTGATTGTACCTCGATGGGCCGAAAACCTCGCATTGACTTGACTGGGAATTTCACTGTAGTTGGCGGCCTCAGAATTGATTGAATTCCCCATAAGTTTAAACATTAATCAAAAAATTACCTTTCTATTCTTCAAAGTTTTGCACTCCTTCCCTTCTCCAAACATCTAATCTTTGATTTCCCATTATACATCTGCTCATCTCTTTACTGTTTGTGGGCTACATTAATGAAAGTGTATCAGCATATTTAATGTGACTGTAATCTACTGTAAATTAGTACATACGTTAAGTATCTCTGTATTCACTTAAGAAAATCACATTAATTTGTATGGTATTATAAAGTAATTGCCTGTCTTATTTGTATGTTTATGCTGTCAAACTATAGGCACATAGCACAATATACTAAGAAAATAATATTAATCAAATAAGAAAAAGAGCAATGACTTACATTTCAGTCAGGTTGGGAAGATTGACAAATGCACAAGTGTGTATTCTTTCCAGAGAATCACTTTCAGAGATTGCTCTGTAAAAAGCCAAAAAATGGAATTGACATTGAAACAGAACATGTTAGTGGATAGCAAGAAATGGTCACTTTTTAACATACAAATGGCAGAACACATACAGAACTACTTATAGTGAGACTACAATTTATACAATAAGATTCAATTACAATGGCATGCTTCATCTTAACAGCAATTAAAGGCATTACACTGGTACCAGACTGCAAATATTTGTAGCAGCAAACTTGTCCCATAAACGACTTACGCAAATCATTTTAATAAAAAAAAAAAAAGATGGTATTATAAATAGTTTTAGAAGTTTGTAAAGATAAGCGGAGACAGGAATTATTTTAGTTCCATCTCTTTCTCCTTCCAAGTCGGTTCTCTGAGAGGGACTGGATGAGTGAAGCTGATTATGTTATCAAGGAAGTAGATGAAAGAAGTAATGCAATAACCAACTTCAAAGCCGGAAAGTAAATAACCGCTTTCAAACATCCAAAAGCTATAACAAATACCAACACTTGCTTGCTGTAATAATTGTCTTGACAAAGAATGAATGACTAAAATGTAATCCAATAAGCCTTGCGTCCTACATGGAACAATTGGCTGCACATTTAGGTTTTCACATACAGTAATTAAAATCCCTTTAACTACTTTGTATGCAAGTCTGTGAATTTGTGCAGCTAATGTCATTCTCTCGATTTCCTCGTGCACTTACTGTACACTACTCTTTGGTGTTAATGAAAGTCTGTCTTATGAGCATACTTCAAAAACAGATCTAATTTTTAGTGAAGTACAAGAAGTTTGGAAAAGAAACAAAGAAGAAAAAAAGGCTTAGTAAAAGAAGAAAGACCAGCATGATGACATCAAAATATGTCAGAGCATTATTTCTATGAGATTTCGGAATATTCTTAGACTGCGCAGGTTAAGGAATTGTAAACAGGATTAAGGCTAAGTGGATAGATAGTGACATATATTGGGTTTTGAGATGTTTTTTAAATATAAACTCTAAACTACAAATTTACTATACAGTATCTATTCATATCCATACAGCTTGACTGATGACTTTTTGGGGGAGATTCACTATACTGTATGTAATTATAATAAACATATTCTATACTATTTTATTACAGTACATTAGCAGATTAAAGAATCTGGTTGTCAGTGCAAATTAAAGCATCTGTTCCCACTCTGACCCCCTTCCACCTTTAGTTTTTACATGGATGGGATGCAGAGGTTTCCCACATCTGAACTGTGATCATTTCAGTTCCGGGCGCTCCAGGGTTCCCCAGATACGTGCCAGGAAAGGTAGTACAAGTACTTTGATGACATGGTGGCTTCCTATTGGCCTGCGTAATGCAGGAAATTGAAACCCCTATATGTTTTCTCTGGAGAGGAAGATACGGGTGCTACCTTCATTTGCAATCAGTTCACAAATCTGAAACTGCCAAGGAAGTAGTCCTTATGCAATTCCACTAACAGAAAGTTAGAACCAGGTGATCCCCCAGAGCTAACAATAGAGAGAGGTGCGGGGGGAGGGAGAGGTGAGGGGGGAGGGAGGGCGGGGGAAATCGAGTAGTGGAACTGCTCCTTTAACGTAGGAAAATAAAAAGAATAAACCAGATACAGTATTGGACCAACAATTGTTTAGAGAATACAAGAGTGTATCATTTTAATGAATGTTGGTCCAGTAAAAGATTCTACAGCAATTATATTTTTTTCCATTTATTTTCCTTTTTTTTATAGGAAATAAGGAATTAATATGGCTACAGTTATATTTTGTCTAATTTAAGGAAAGATAGAGCACATTTATTATCTATTCTGTCTTCCCATTCTATGTAGATCGTCTTTAGATTTTATAGATGTGCTTCAAATAGCCATAGCAACTAATTATGCTTCCCTTTTACTATCAGTTGTCAATGTACTGCAACTAACTGGCTTTGTAATAAGAGAAACTATGATCCTTGTATGTAGAGTCTGTAGAGCAGGCTTACATATGTCAAAATAATATAATCAGTTCCCAGCATTCATGCGGAAGAAAGGTATTAAAGGGGATTTAGGGATCCATACTGTTCCCTATGCTCCATATCATTATGTTTTTGTTTTTGAGGATATGTGGAGCGGTGTTACCAGTTTGTATGCACGTAGGCTTACATGTGTTACTTATTTGGATTTGATATATAACAATTCAGACTAAATCAGAAACACGCAATATTTAATATAATATTTTTTACTGTGCAGTTCTGACAGTGTACACAAGTCTGTGCGCAGAATCTCCAGGCACAAGTCATGGCACACAAAGACCATAATATTATTTAAAAAACTAGATTATTTTTCTACTGTATTTATATTGCATGCAATATCTGATGTTTAAGAACAATATACATGTTATTTAAAGTTCCCCAAATTCAGTAACTCAACAAAATTTGCTAGTATTGCCACAGAAAGCTGCCACAATGCTACCTCTATCATATCCAAAACTGATGCAAAGTTAGCTCAAATTGTCAATTTCAGAGATGAAAGAAATTGGTGCTCTTTAAACATATGTAATAATAATAATAACAACTTTATTTCATATAGCGCTTTTCTCCCAATGGGACAATGGGACTCAAAGCGTTTCACGATTACAGTATAGTGCGCGGTACGCAGTACATTGGAAATTTTGTATTGTATTGTATGTCTTTATTTATATAGCGCCATTAATGTACATAGCGCTTCACAGTAGTAATACATGTGGTAATCGAATAAATAACAGATAATATAAATAACAGATCATGGGAATAAGTGCTTTAGACAAACATAACATTAAGGAAGAGGAGTCCCTGCCCCGAGGAGCTTACAATCTAATTGGTAGGTAGGGAGAACGTACAGAGACAGGAGGAGGGAGTTCTGGTAAGTGCGTCTGCAGGGGGCCAAGCTTTATGTATCATGTGTTCAGAATGTTCACAGTGCTATTCGTATGCTTCTTTAAGCAAGTGTGTCTTAAGGTGGGTCTTAAAGGTGGATAGAGAGGGTGCTAGTCAGGTACTGAGGGGAAGGGCATTCCAGAGGTGTGGGGCAGTCAGTGAAAAAGGTTTAAGGCGGGAGAGGGCTTTAGATAAAAAGGGGGTAGAAAGAAGACATCCTTGAGCAGAACGCAAGAGTCGGGGTGGTGCATAGCGAGAAATTAGGGCTGAGATGTAAGGAGGGGCAGAAGAGTGTAAAGCTTTAAAAGTGAGGAGAAGAATGGAGTGTGAGATGCGGGATTTGATTGGAAGCCAGGAGAAGGATTTCAGGGGAGATGCTGAGACAGATCTAGGAAAGAGTAGAGTGATTCTGGCAGCAGCATTTAGGATAGATTGTAGGGGAGACAAGTGAGAGGCAGGAAGGCCGGACAGCAGGAGGTTACAGTAATCAAGACGGGAGAGAATGAGGGCCTGAGTCAGAGTTTTAGCAGTCGAGCAACAGAGGAAAGGGCGTATCTTTGTTATATTGCGGAGGAAAAAGCGACAAGTTTTAGAAATGTTTTGAATGTGAGGGGCGAATGTGAGAGAGGAGTCGAGTGTGACCCCTAGGCAGCGTGCTTGGGCTACTGGGTGGATGATCGTAGTTCCAACAGTAATGTGGAAGGAGGTAGTAGGGCCAGGTTTGGGAGGAAGTATGAGGAGCTCTGTTTTAGCCATGTTGAGTTTAAGGCGACGGAGGGCCATCCAGGATGATATAGCAGAGAGACATTCAGAAACTTTGGTCTGTATAGCAGGTGTAAGGTCAGGTGTTGAAAAGTATATGTGTGTGTCGTCAGCATAGAGGTGATATTTAAACCCAAAAGATGTTATTAGGTCACCTAGAGAGTGTGTGTACAGAGAAAAGAGAAGAGGTCCCAGGACAGAGCCCTGGGGTACCCCCACAGAGAGATCAATAGAGGAGGAGGAGGTGTTAGCAGAAGAGACACCGAAAGTACGATGGGAGAGGTAGGATGAGATCCAGGATAGAGCTTTGTTCCGAATACCAAGAGTATTTGTAAGACATAGTCCCTGACCAGATAAGCTTACAATCTATGATTTGTAGTGTCTGAGGCACAGGGAGATAAAGATGAAGTGGCCAGGATGACTTTTGTGTTTTGAGACTTTATGCTATACAGTCACTGACTTGTTATAGTTTCATTCACCTGTGAACATTTTGATCTTTTGAATCTGCACTTTGGAGGTCCTGATGTCATGAAAGGGGTGTCATTGGAGGCGAGCCAATAAGCTGAGGGTCCCCCTGCTCGGTGCAGGAACTCCATAGCCCAGAGAGAGAACCAGCAGAGGACTCTCCCGTAGAGTTCCTATGAGCAACTCCCGTGGAGGACCTGACGTAATCTGTGGCACGTCATTGGAGACGTGTTGACAGCCAGGAGGTTCACCTGCCCAGTGTAGGAGCTCCGGCACTCGGAGAGCTAACCAGCAAAGGATTCTCCCTCAGAGGACTCACAAGCAGCCCCCTGTGGATTACTGAATGTGGAGAGGGGTGCTTCTACAGCTACTACGGAAGTTTTGCCTCTGCCGAGAGGGGACGCCCCAAGCTATCCTTCCACCATTGGGTTAATTCAGACCGTGCAGTGGCAGATGGTGGATCCATCCGGACCATACACGGCTTTTAAACCCACTGCTTTGACTAATTTGTTTTTGTATTTGCATACAAATATTGACATACTACACAATGAGAGTTCTTTGTGCTTTGTTTCCTCTCTGTCTAGATTTGAGTGCCCTGTCATCCTTTTTGATACAGCAGCAGATTCTCCATTATTCCTAAAGGGACGGTTTTATTCCAATTATTCAAAACACTTTGTTGTTTTTAAATTGTTTTTCACTTATGTTTATTAGCCCATTTTTTACCTCACTTTAACTTTATTCACTCATTTATTTGGTATATTAGTTCACTATTTTAATTGGTATACACATTTAATGTGCTTTTTTGTTTGTGTTTTTGCTGTCACAGGGAGATAAAGTGACTTTCCGAAGGTCAAAAGGAGCTGACACCGGGAATTGAATAAGGTTTTAAAGTAGGTTTTAAAAGTTTAAATGACCCAGGACGTAGGTGAGTTATTACCAAGACAGCTGCCAAGTTTAATGGTAGTGTAGTTTTGTTTTATAAAATAAAAAGACTAAAAAGTTGTAAGGGTCTGAGGGTTTTTTACTGTTCACCAGCGCCTGAGGTGCAATTCTGCAGCTGATTTTCATGCCTCATGGTCCCTTGTGAAACGCTGCTATGTATCATTTTTTCACCTACTTGTAATGATAGTTAAAATATTTAAAACATGCTTTAATGAATCAGCTGATTTGCCTGATAAATTCCTTTTTTTTCTTTTCCACTCTGTCCACTTTTATTCTGTTTGTTACCATAAAAAGGGTAAGTCTATGGGGCTTACTCTGTAAGCTCCGATAGTGCTGAGCCATGCGATCTGCACAGAAATCCCCATTCAAGTCAATGGGTCTTTCCGTGCAGATTGCACAGTTCAGCACTATCGGAGCTTACAGAATAAGCCCCTATATACTCTGATGTGCAAAATCCCTATTGACTTGTATGGAGATGTTCGGCAGAAAAGAGCCCGAACGGCTGCTTCATGGTTTATACAATTACCCCCTAAGTATGTTATCTCTCTCTGACTTTTTTGGATGCATCCAAAGAAGAAAACATTGAGCTATTTAAAGGCCAGTTCACACCCATGCTGTATATTGAAGATTCAAAAGTGAGCAGCAGCTTCTGAAATATTTCAGCTGTAAAAAAAAGAGTTCTCGTTTATGTCTGAAACATTTACAGCTGTAGAAAATGTGCTATTCTCATATACAATATTGATGTGGAAATGGGTATTTCAGCACATCCTGAGTACAACTTCTTATATCCATATATGATTTTGTATTACAAAGCCTAATAGTCATGTGCAAATGATGAGGATTAAGAGCTACAGTAGGTATAGTTTAACTGTTGTTAGGTGCTGCAAATCATAGGGAAGGTACAATATTTTTAAAAAAATCTAAAATTGTCAAAAGAGTAGTTATTATCCAATTCTACTAACAACAGAAAGTTAATCAAAGAAATGTACTACTGGCATCAGTCAACTGTAAACATGAAGCAGTTCAGAATCCAAAATAAGGGTCACCATTAGGTCCAAGAACCTTGAAATAGCTGTGGAAATCCATATTTTACAGGCACAGATCACATTGGCTTCAAGAAAAATCTTGCAGAGAGTTGTGGCTGAACCCAATGGATTGGGTATTGGGAAGCATGTTGTTAATGTAGCAGGCTTCCCCCTGACCCCCCTTACCACCGCAGGAGAACGGGGACCCCCGTGGTATGTCGGGGAGCTGCGGGGGTGTTCGGTTCACCGGGGGCTGCCAGCAACATCAGCTACAGGGTCCCGCCATATTGTAGGAGCTCGCGGTTGCACAGTGTAGTTGCGCACGTGCTGTACAGTGCCAGGAGTGCCGGCGGCAATGTTAATGTTGGCGTGAGGGCGCACATGCGTAGAACCACCGCGGTAGCCATTACAGGATCGCGCGTGCACAGTAAAGATAGCGCACATGGTCCCAATGCTAAAGAGGTCCTGAGTGGACTACAATTCCCAGCAGCCTCTGGGGATTGCCCTTTCACCCACATCACGTGCAGCCAGCCAGCAAATAGGGTTTTGCAGCTTCTCCTGTGGAGGAAGGCTACAATGTTGCGGGGACCACGTTTGGCAGTTGGAGCTGGGAGCAGGAAGGGGCAGGAAGTGTGTAAGGAGCAAGGCTCTTACACTAGGCCAGGTTACCCCCAGGTCCCAGGTAGGTCCCACTCCCCACTAGGTTAGTGGGTAAGTTCTTAGGGAAGGCCCCTTAGATAGGGACCCTGCCCTTAGGTGTGTGTAAGTCTAGTCAGTGGCACAGCTGCCGTGCTGTGTGCTCTGACTAGAAGATACAGTGTGGCTTTGAAGTGCAGCCACAGCAGTTATTTGACTGTGTCAGTGAGAGGCCCCTCAGAAGGAGGGTTGCTTTCTAGTTGTTCAGTGTGTGTTATATCACCAGTGCCAGTTGCACGTGGTGAGCTGCCAGAGTCTGTGATCAGACAGAAGCTACAGGGAGAGTTCTTCTGCGTGCAGGGACTAGGGTAGAGGTATACCCCAGGTCCCAGTTAGTCCCCTATGACACCAGAGGAAGCTGTATGATATAGGGTCGGCCTTAGGACAGGGACTCCTTCACCATATTTAGAGAGCAAGAGGATTTCTGTCTGACAGTACCTGACTGTCAGTACAGCGTGTATCAGAGACTGTGATAAAGGATCATTCCGGCTGGAGATGCTTTTCCCTGTGGAGTCAGCGTGTGCATCCATTCCTGCAGAGAGCAGCGCAGTACGCAGTGGGATCACTGTGCGGTGTTTCTGAGTTCCAAGGATTTTCCTGACCAGGACTGGTCAGGGAGGTAGTATACATTAAGTGCACCACTGGGCCCCAACACAGGGAAGCGCTATCCCTCACACACACTTTCTTTACTGTTGTGGACACTCAAGAGACTGAGGGGAATGTGATGATGGATATGTGCGTGAGGGGATGGTATGCATTCAGAGTGAAAACTGTTTTTAAACACTGACAAGACTGTAACAATGGTATTTGGGACCAAGACTAAATTTGTAAAGCTTCCAGTGACTGAGCTCCTGATTAGAACCAACGCTAACACCACCTTAACACCTGTCACTAGTTTTAAATACCTGGGCTTATGGTTTGACTCCCACTTAACATTCGAGATGCACATTGATACCCTGACAACCAAGACCTATGCCAAACTAGGGGTACTTTACAGGAACAAATCCTCCCTAAGTCTCCTGGTCAGAAAGCGTATCGCACAGCAGATGCTAATGCCAATTATTGACTATGGAGACATAGTATATGGCTCAGCTCATCAAACCCACCTTAGCAAACTTGACACCCTCTACAATTCAATTTGTCGTTTTGTTCTCCAATGCAACTACAACACACATCACTGCGAAATGCTCAAAGAACTAGATTGGTTAACACTAGAGTCTAGGCGCAAAGTTCACCTTTCCTGTCTTGCCTTTAAATTCTTCATGGGCAAGCTACCCAGCTACATGAACAAGCTCCTCACCCCTACCACTTGCAGCACTTATCACCAGAGATCAGACTCCAAAAGACTATTCATGGTCCCAAGGCTCAACAAAGTATCCGGACGTTCCTCCTTCTCCTTCCGTGCACCCCAAAACTGGAACAACCTAGCAGAGACTCTCACATCCACCACCAGTTTAAGTTCTTTCAAATCTAAGGCTGTCTCACATTTTAACCTGGTCTGTAACTGTTTCATACGCTCATAATATATATTTTCTTTAACTGTGCACGCAATGTCTTGTATATAATGTATACCCTGTTCATTTATGTAACTGTACTTGTAACCATGTATTATTTGTTTTACTCTGTGCCCAGGACATACTTGAAAACGAGAGGTAACTCTCAATGTATTACTTCCTGGTAAAATATTTTATAAATAAATAAATAAACTGTTATTGTATTGTATTGTATTGTATGTCTTTATTTATATAGCGCCATTAATGTACATAGCGCTTCACAGTAGTAATACATGTGGTAATCGAATAAATAACAGATAATATAAATAACAGATCATGGGAATAAGTTCTTTAGACAAACATAACATTAAGGAAGAGGAGTCCCTGCCCCGAGGAGCTTACAATCTAATTGCTAGGTAGGGAGAACGTACAGAGACAGGAGGAGGGAGTTCTGGTAAGTGCGTCTGCAGGGGGCCAAGCTTTATGTATCATGTGTTCAGAATGTTCACAGTGCTATTCGTATGCTTCTTTAAGCAAGTGTGTCTTAAGGTGGGTCTTAAAGGTGGATAGAGAGGGTGCTAGTCGGGTACTGAGGGGAAGGGCATTCCAGAGGTGTGGGGCAGTCAGTGAAAAAGGTTTAAGGCGGGAGAGGGCTTTAGATAAAAAGGGGGTAGAAAGAAGACATCCTTGAGCAGAACGCAAGAGTCGGGGTGGTGCATAGCGAGAAATTAGGGCTGAGATGTAAGGAGGGGCAGAAGAGTGTAAAGCTTTAAAAGTGAGGAGAAGAATGGAGTGTGAGATGTGGGATTTGATTGGAAGCCAGGAGAGGGATTTCAGGAGGGGAGATGCTGAGACAGATCTAGGAAAGAGTAGAGTGATTCTGGCAGCAGCATTTAGGATAGATTGTAGGGGAGACAGGTGAGAGGCAGGAAGGCCGGACAGCAGGAGGTTACAGTAATCAAGACGGGAGAAAATGAGGGCCTGAGTCAGAGTTTTAGCAGTCGAGCAACAGAGGAAAGGGCGTATCTTTGTTATATTGCGGAGGAAAAAGCGACAAGTTTTAGAAATGTTTTGAATGTGAGGGGCGAATGTGAGAGAGGAGTCGAGTGTGACCCCTAGGCAGCGTGCTTGGGCTACTGGGTGGATGATCGTAGTTTCAACAGTAATGTGGAAGGAGGTAGTAGGGCCAGGTTTGGGAGGAAGTATGAGGAGCTCTGTTTTAGCCATGTTGAGTTTAAGGCGATGGAGGGCCATCCAGGATGATATAGCAGAGAGACATTCAGAAACTTTGGTCTGTATAGCAGGTGTAAGGTCAGGTGTTGAAAAGTATATTTGTGTGTCGTCAGCATAGAGGTGATATTTAAACCCAAAAGATGTTATTAGGTCACCTAGAGAGAGTGTGTACAGAGAAAAGAGAAGGGGTCCCAGGACAGAGCCCTGGGGTACCCCCACAGAGAGATCAATAGAGGAGGAGGAGGTGTTAGCAGAAGAGACACTGAAAGTACGATGGGAGAGGTAGGATGAGATCCAGGATAGAGCTTTGTTCCGAATACCAAGAGTATGGAGAATGTGAAGGAGAAGAGGGTGGTCCACGGTGTCAAATGCTGCAGAGAGGTCGAGTAATATGAGCAGAGTGTAATGACCTCTGTCTTTGGCAGCATGGAGGTCGTCAGTTATTTTAGAGAGGGCTGTTTCCGTGGAGTGAGCAGTGCGGAAGCCAGATTGTAGAGGGTCTAGGAGAGAATAGGTGTTGAGAAAATGGAGCAAGCGAGAGGATACAAGACGTTCAAGGAGTTTAGAGGCAAAAGGCAGGAGGGAGACAGGTCGATAGTTAGAAAGACAGGTAGGGTCAAGCTTGCTGTTTTTGAGTAATGGTATGACTGTTGCATGTTTGAAGGAGGATGGAAAGGTTCCAGAGCAGAGGGAGGAGTTAAAAATGTGTGTGAGCGTAGGGATTATAGTAGGAGCAAGAGGTTTTAGGAGATGGGAGGGAATGGGGTCAAGAGGGCAAGTGGTAGAGGGAGAAGTGGCGATCAACAGCGACACATCCTCCTCTGAGACAGTGGAAAAAGAGTCAAGGAAGGCAGGAGGAGAGTTAGGAAGAGGTGTAGGATGGGAAGAAGAAACAGAGGGGATGTTCTGACGTATGGATTCCACCTTTTCCTTAAAATAGTCAGCAAAGTCCTGAGCGGAGATGGAGGAAGGAGAGGCAGCTGAGGGTGGTTTGAGTAGAGTATCAAAGACAGAGAACAGTCGGCGTGGGTTAGACTTGTGCATGTTGATTAGTGCAGGAAAGTAGGCTTGTTTAGCTTGCGAGAGGGCCGAGTTGAAACAGGATAGCATAAATTTGTAGTGAAGGAAGTCTGCGAGAGTGTGAGACTTCCTCCAGAGGCATTCAGAGGAACGAGTGGAGGAATGCAGCATGCGTGTGTGGGAATTTAGCCAGGGTCTAGGGTTAGAAGGGCGAGTGCGGCAGAGAGAAAGTGGGGCATGTAGATCAAGAGAGGAGGATAAGACAGAGTTGTAGTTCCTGACCAGGTTGTCAGGGTCTGTAGCAGAGCTGAGAGAGGAGAGGGAGGAGCCTAAAGTGGACTCAAAGGCAGGTAAGTGAATAGAGCGCAGGTTTCTGCAGAACCGGGGTGTAGATGGAGGTGGAGAAGGGGAGAAGCGAGATAGAGAGAATGAGATGGGATGATGGTCAGAGAGAGGAAAAGGGGAAATGGAGAAATCGGAGAGAGAGAAGTTCTTAGTGAAAACCAGGTCTAATTAGTGGCCATCCTTGTGGGTGCTGGCTGCAGTCCACTGTTGAAGGCCAAAAGAAGAGGTTAGAGAAAGAAAGCGGGAAGCCCATGGGAGAGAGGGGTCATCAATGTGGCAATTGAAGTCCCCAAGGAGAAGAACAGGGGAGTCTGAGGAGAGGAAGAAAGAGAGCCAGGATTCAAAGTGAGAGAGAAAGGCAGAAGGGGGATGATTAGAGGTAGGTGGGCGATAGATGACCGCCACATGAACAGGGAGAGGAGAGAAAATCTGGACAGTGTGAGCCTCAAAGGAGGGAAAAGCAAGAGAGGGAGGAATAGGAAGGGTTCGGTAACGACAGAGAGAGGAGAGCAGGAGCCCCACGCCTCCACCCATGCCATCAGTGCGCGGAGTGTGGGAGAAGGAAAGGCCACCATAGGAGAGGGCAGCTTCCAGAGCAGAGTCAGACTGAGTGAGCCAGGTCTCAGTTATAGCAAAGAGAAGCAGGGAGTGAGAGAGAAAGAAGTCATGCACAGAGAGGAACTTGTTAGAGAGGGAGCGAGCATTCCAAAGGGCACAGGAGAAAGGGAGAGAGGAGGGAGGGTGGCAGGGGATGGGTGTGAGGTTGGAGGGGTTGACACCAGAATGAGTAGAGGTTGCAGTTGGCAGGCGAGGACGAGCGCATGTAGGAATAAGACAGGGACCAGGATTGGGAGAGATATCCCCAGAAGCAAGGAGGAGAAGCATGGATAGAAAGAGAATGTGTGAGGAGGATTTGTAGGGGTGTGTTTTAGTGCAGTGGATATAGCTGTGTGGTGTCAGAGGACGCAGGTAAGAAAGGAGTTCATGTGAACAGAGAAGTGGTGAAGGAAGGAGAGATGGAGATATATGAATGGAGTTAGAGACATACTGAGGCTGGTAATTTATATATTGTTTGATGTTATGCAAAGAGAGTGTTATTGAAGTTACAGTTCATGCTCAGTAAATACTGTTTATTCACACGGTGTGTATTTACTGTATGGTTGTTCTGGTGAGGGCACACTCCCATCCCGTTGGGATCCCTCATCAGTGGAGGCGCTGCACCGAGTGTAAGTACATACCCCAGGTTCCCCGTGGCGGAAGCTCAGCTCTCCTGGTTGCCAAACAGGTACCGCACCACACTGAGAAGTAGTCAGATACTGTCACGGTTGTGCTCGCCACAAACCTGGGTCGGACCGCGTGGCTGAGGTAGGGTTGTAAAAGCACCGACCTTAGACCGCGCAAGCTGATCCGGATTGCGCAGTTCGTAGTCATACTTAGTAGGATCAGGATAGGAGAAGACAGCATCGTCGTTGTACAAGCCAGGGTCAGGACAGGAGACGTCAGGATAAACATTGTCCAAGCAGGAGTTCGGCAACAGGTAGTCAGGAAAGCCCCGCTTCAGCTTAGGAGCGCGGGGGTGGCCTCTGCGCGTGCGGCGACCATGGCCCATGGTACTGGTCTCAGGAGGTGGTAGACAGACCAGATTAGCACACCGCCTAGCTGCACGGGTAAACCAGTGCTACAGCGCAATGGTCCTGAGCGGGCTAAGGAATCCTCCGTTTCAGCGCAAGAACCAGGACACGGCCTCTCTATATTAGGGAAAGAGTAGGCCCCAGGAAACAGGAAGCTGAAGATACACAGGGAAACATCCGCTTCAGTGCAGGAAACCAGGAAGCTGAAGGACGCAGGGGAAACCTCCGCTTCAGCACAGGAGAACAGGAAGCTGAAGGATGCAAGGGAAACCTCCACTTCAGCACAGGAGAAAGGAAGCTGAAGGATGCAGGGGAAACCTTCGCTTCAGCACAGGAGAAAGGAAGCTGAAGGACGCAGGGGAAACCTCCGCCTCAGCACAGGAGAACAAGCGGGAGCTTGTGGCAGAACAGAAGTGACATCCGGTAAGGACTATGCTCGGCAGGGAGCATTGTGGGAAAGCAGTCCTTAAAGGCCAGCGGGCCAATCCCCGAAGGGGGGTGTGAAGGTACTGCTCCAATGAGTGAATGCAAGTCTAGGTTGCAGTTATAGGCTGCACAGCTGCAGTAGATACCAGAGGGAGTGTGTGGCAGTATTGCTTTGGTGAGTGAATCCAGGCTGCAGTAAATATCAGAGGGAGTGTGTGGCAGTATTGCTTTGGTGAGTGAATCCAGGCTGCAGTAAATCACAGGAGAAGTGTTCCAAGACTGCACATATCTGCAAGGTGAGGCAAACCGTAAACCGCGGAGCGGATCCCTTACAGATACACCTACCCACCCCAATCTCACTTAGGGGGGGGGGGAAGAGGGCTACATTTGGAGGCGCTGCTGAGAGCCCGACCTGGAGTGCCCTGTTCTATTTTTTTTGTCAAATTGTCCACCATGGTTGTTAAGTCCGGACACGAGGTCCTCGCCTGGGCCTTGAGGCAAGATTTTAACCCCCGCCGTGTGGTAGCCGTAGGAGGCCTTCCCGCAAATATATCAGACGTGGAGGTCTGTGATCATATGCATATTTTAGATGAAGATCAAGACCCCATGTCCATGTGGAGATCGATACTTTTTGTGGTGACACCCACGTGGGATATATGCCTGACAGAGGCACCGTCCACATTGTTTATGCCAGGTGGCCCCCCTGAGGGTTACCCTTTAGTCTACGCTGACCTAGCGCCATGGCAACTTTCCCCAAGTTAGAAGCGTGCACGTGCTGCTGCGCTCAAGGCGGCGCCGAATTACTTTGAAGAAAGCTGCCCAGGATTGGCGCGAAAACCAGAGCCCCGCCCTCGCGATGGGAGTGGCTCAGCACAGACCCAGAACTATTCCTTGACAGAATGTACCCCTCCTCTAGAGTCCACCAGGGGGAGGGAGTGCCTTGAGCAGCAATCAGCCACTTCTGTTCACCATAAGAGAGTTAACGGATGCAGCGACATACACCCTCAGTTGTATAGAGCCTGGCGAATGAGTGGAGTAAACGTTCTTTTGTGTCCATGCTTACAAAAGGACTTAATTATACCTGATAGTGTGAACGTGGATCCCTCTCAGCTTCCAACCGGCGTTTCGGTGGCACAGGTGGAAGGGCTGGAGTGTTTCAAATATCCATGTTCCAAATGTGATTTGCCAGGCTGCGAATTGATCTGGGGACATTACTGTTTTGGTTGCAGTGCCCAGTTCCTGGAGCCAGTGCTGCTGCGGATGCCGGAACCCGCAGAGAAAGAGGAGCCAAACTTCTCTACTAAAGTGAGTTACGATGCTAATCAGTCTGTCCTGATTTCAGAGGCCTCAGGGGACCCGTGTGTCCAAAGTGATGTTCCAGACACTGTTGCAGAAACAGATTATTTTCCCCCTGGGAATGAAATAGACTGCAAGGGGTTACACTCTAACGTGTATATGGGCTGGCAATTGCCCGGAATAGATGCACTCGCGCTAATGTGTCCCTGCCTTCAGGAAGCCTGTGGCAAGGGAGTCGACCTATTCCAGTTCCCGCTAGGCTTCAAGACAACCGAGATGGAAGGAGAAATGTGTATACAATGTTTTAGTACCACCTGTGACTATTCTAGGGGCGAACTGGTGTGGGAGCCCGAATGTACCTGCTGCGGGGCATGTTTCTTGAAGCCTATTATGCCCCAGCCTGCAGAATCCACAGAGGAAGAAGCGGTCGACTTTAATACTGAGCCGGTCCGTGTAGCTAATCACTCTACCCCCCTCACAGAAGTTTCTGAGAGCTCGAGCACTCTAACCGCGGTTCCAGATCCGGTTCTAGAGTTGGTTCCAGAGCCAGAACCAGCAGAGAAAGATGCGAATTACCACTCTACTGGGGTAATCGATGCTGTTATCCCCTCTACCTCAACCATGGAAGTTTCGGAGGCTCCACGTGCTACAACCCCGGTCCTAGACTCTGCTCTAGAACCACAAGATTTTTAAGCTACATTGACCAAAATGGACAGCTGTGACGCGGTGGTCGCACCGAGTCAGTGTGCTGTAGCAGATGTTCCAGGGGGTCCGTGCACCCCTGTTCTAGACTCGGTTCCACACTCAGAACTGCAGATTCCTGAACCGCAGATTCCGGAATCACAGGGTAAGGTGTCTCTACCCCCATCCTCTCTTAGTGATTCCAGCGACCAAAACGAGCCGTGGTGATGCACCAGGCGGCGGACCACCCTAGTGAAGCTGAAGCATCTGCTGCAGACCCTGCTTTGGGCCCGCTGCACATCGACATCCCTCGGCAGCAAGCGCTAATGCGGCCGGAGCCGCGGAAAAGTCCCACGGCCGTGGCAAATCCCAGTGTGTCGGAGGGACATCCGTAGATGGGACTAGAGGAAGAGGAACCCATCGCAAGCCAGCGGAGTGGTGAGGAACCTCCTTACTCCCCACAGGCTCCGATGGAGGCGGCCGTGGAAAAGGCCCCAAGTAAGGCTCATGAACTGAGTGTGAGCCCGTGCGCTCCAACCCAACTGGTCCCAGGGCTGGGATCCAACGCTCCCGAGTTTCCAGAAAGTGAGTGGACTGCCCCAGAAGTGCCGGGGACAGGTTCCAAGACAGCCGAGGTGGGAACTGACAGCGTCCTCGAGGACCTGTTGGCCACCGTGAATCACCGCAGTGGTAAGGTATCAACCCTTTACCCCCTGCAGGATGAAATAGAGACTTTGAGTACAGAGACTTTGAGTACAGAGACATTGCTACTTGCTTGCTTCCCAGTGCAAGCCTCCCAAGTTTTTAGGGACAAGGACTGTGTTGTGAGTGATTCAGTGAAAATTGCCTCCTTTAAGCACAAAAAGGAGCGCTCCATTCACCATGTGGTGGACCGCGGAAAACGTCAAGATCTCCAGGCCTACTGCATCCATGCCGCAGATGGCCGGGTAAAGGTCTGGCCAAGAGACACTGTGCTATTCCTTCCACCAGGGGGAGGAAGCAGTATGGAACCAGTGACTGTTGCACCTGACCATGAGTTTGCGGAAGCTCACAAAAGTCAAAGTGAGGTACCCCCACATTTTCAGTTAGGGACACCCCACAAATGGTCTCAGAAAGCAGCTAACACTCAGCTGGCCTTGGTTATCTTATGTGAACTGAACTGTACCCTATTGTTTAGAGTCAAGTGTGATAAGTTGTACATATCATGCCCTGCATTTTTATTGTATAAACTTATGCTGAGTGACGTTGTTCCCCAAGCGGGACGTTGGATTTTTCACCAGGGTGAGAGTATAGCAGGCTTCCTCCTGACCCCCCTTACCACCGCAGGAGAACAGGGACCCCCGTGGTATGTCGGGGAGCTGCGGGGGCGTTCGCGTCACCGGGGGCTGCCAGCAACATCAGCTACAGGGCGCCGCCATCTTGAAGGAGCTCGCGGTTGCGCAGTGTAGTTGCGCACGCACTGTACAGTGCCAGGAGTGCCGGCAGCAATGTTAAGGTTGCCGTGAGGTCGCACATGCGTAGAACCACCGCGGTAGCCATTACAGGATTGCGCGTGTGCAGTAAAGATAGTGCACGCGGTCCCAATGCTAAAGAGGTCCTGAGTGGACTACAATTCCCAGCAGCCTCTGGGGATTGCCCTTTCACCCACATCACGTGCAGCCAGCCAGCAGATAGGGTTTTGCAGCTTCTCCTGTGGAGGAAGGCTACAATGTTGCGGGGACCACGTTTGGCAGTTGGAGCTGGGAGCAGGAAGGGGGAGGAAGTGTGTAAGGAGCAAGGCTCTTATACTAGGCCAGGTTACCCCCAGGTCCCAGGTAGGTCCCACTCCCCACTAGGTTAGTGGGTAAGTTCTTAGGGAAGGCCCCTTAGATAGGGACCCTGCCCGTAGGTGTGTGTAAGTCTAGTCAGTGGCACAGCTGCTGTGCTGTGTGCTCTGACTAGAAGATACAGTGTGGCTTTGAAGTGCAGCCACAGCAGTTATTTGGCTGTGTCAGTGAGGGGCCCCTCATAGGAAGAAGGGGGTTTCTTTCTAGTTGTTCAGTGTGTGTTATATCACCAGTGCAGTTGCACGTGGTGAGCTGCCAGAGTCTGGGATCAGACAGAAGCTACAGGGAGAGTTCTTCTGCATGCAGGGACTAGGGTAGAGGTATACCCCAGGGCCCAGTTAGTCCCCTATGACGCCAGAGGAAGCTGTATGGTATAGGGTCGGCCTTAGGACAGGGACTCCTTCACCATATTTAGAGAGCAAGAGGATTTCTGTCTGACACTACCTGACTGTCAGTACAGCATGTATCAGAGACTGTGATAAAGGATCATTCCGGCTGGAGATTCTTTCCCCTGTGGAGTCAGCGTGTGCATCCATTCCTGCAGAGAGCAGTGCAGCACGCCGTGGGATCACTGTGCAGTGTTGCTGAGTTCCAAGGATTTTCCTGACCAGGACTGGTCAGGGAGGTAGTATACATTAAGTGCACCACCGGACCCCAACACAGGGAAGCGCTATCCCTCACACACACTTTCTTTACTGTTGTGGACACTCAAGAGACTGAGGGGAATGTGATGATGGACATGTGGGTGAGGGGATGGTATGCATTCAGAGTGATGCACTGTTATTCATATATTGTTTGATGTTATGCAAAGAGAGTGTTATTGAAGTTATAGTTCATGCTCAGTAAATACTGTTTATTCACACGGTGTGTATTTACTGTATGGTTGTTCTGGTGAGAGCACACTCCCACACCGTTGGGAACCCTCATCAGTGGGGGCGCTGCACCGAGTGTAAGTACATACCCCAGGTTCCCCATGGCGGAAGCTCAGCTCTCCTGGTTGCCAAATAGGTACGCACCACACTGAGAAGTAGTCAGATACACCTACCCACCCCAATCTCACTTGGGGGGGGGGGGAAGAGGGCTACATTAAGCTTTGCAGAAATGGTTGGAATAACTTCAAAAGAGAACGGCGTGAGAGACTGGCTGACCAGCCGGCCACGGGGACGGAAAAGGTAATCTCACTGAGACATATCTCAAATGCTAGAGAGTTTACTGTTTAGTTATACCACCTGAACACCATGGATTTAAACTGCATTTTTGGGAAAGTTCACTCTTCTGTGATATTAAAAAATGTAATTTCACAGGCAAGACAACTCGTCTATTGTTCATTATAACACAATCTCATGTTCAAAACAAATACTGTAATTTTCTGTTTTTTAAGTCTTTATTGATTTTTTCTAAATATATTTTCGTATTTGTCTGAAGACCCTAGCTATTCTTTACCATGATATCTGCTTCAATTTTTAAGATGTTACTATACTTTGAGAAGTTATTGGGGCCTACTGTACTGTATGTACGAAGCATTGTAAATGACTTTTTTTTTTAGTGCACAATTTGCGTACATCAAATTCAATTTCAATTACGCTTGTGTGTGACAATATACTAACCTCAACTTTCTCCATGTGCGCCAACTGTGTAAAAAACATTTTTTTTCCATTTGTTTTGGCGCACAGAAATGGACTGCTTTGTTCTAATAAAAATATTTCTGTGTGTTTCAAAAGCAATTAAAATTGCATCAAAACCATCCGCCTTATTCATTTTGGTATAAATGCTGAGAAAGACTGTTAATGGTGTTAGTGCAAATTAATTTGCTATGTACTGTATCAGCATGCAGCATGGATGTTTCATTGTAAAAAACCCCCCAAAAAACGCATAATTCTGTTTTAATTTAAATGGTATCAATCGGTATTCAACATGAAGGACACGTAAAAACTTATTTCAAGCAAGGAATGATGCATCATATGTCGGAAATTACATAAAAACCTTCATGCCTATGGTACACGTTTGTCAGGACGAGCTCACCACAAACGAGGCGGTGCTGAGGTGGGATAGGATATAACGCCACCCACAGCCACGAGGGCACATCTTGAGAGTAGAATGGTCTGGGAGTCCGAGTCGGGGCAGGAGAGGTATGGATGGTAGAGGATGCTGTTCACCAAGTCCGGGGTTAGAGAGAGGGACGTAATCGTTTACCGTTTGCCGGGTTCGGGGTGCCAGAGGTGCGGAGAGACGTATTGCCGTATGCCAAGTTCGGGATGCCAGAGGTGCGGATAGTCGTAGAGGAAGCCGGTTCGGTACACGAGGAAGACTGCAAAACAAGACAGGACAAGACAGGACTAGGGAGGCAGAGAGTGATGAGAACAACTGGTTCTATGCTCAGCCGACGAGTTAATGAAGCTGCAGGGTATATATAGGTAAGAGGGTCCAATGGCAGAGTAGCAAGGTGGGGGTGTGTGGATGGGCCAGGCTGAGACAGGGATAGGTCCAGAGGAGCTCCTGGAGGAGGGACTATCGATCCTAGAAGAAAGGGTACATTTGTTTGCAGCATTGAAAAGAGGCGATGTGCCTTTAAGAGGCTGGAGCGCCTCCGTGTGGCCGCGCCTCTGTGTGGCCGCACCTGCGGGCGCGTGACCAGGCACACGCCCCGGCCCGGCACTAGAAGGGGAACGCTGCCGTGCGCGCGCGCCTAGGCAAGATGGCGATCGGCGTCCTGGAGGGAGGATCACTGCGAGGCGCGGGAGGACACAGCGGAACCACGGGTACGTGGGGAGCACGCCGAGGGCGGCGTGACTCCCGGGTCGTTACAGTACCCCCCCTTCAGGGGCGACCTCTGGGCGTCCATGACATGGCATGGAGGGATTCCTACGATGGAAAGCCTGGACGAGTCGCGGTGCGTGGAGATCTCGGTGGGGAATCCAAGAACGTTCCTCTGGTCCGAAACCCCTCCAGTGGACTAGGTATTTTACTCCTCCTCTGGAGATCCTAGAATCCAGGATAGGCTGGACCTTGTACTCCTGTTGACCTTGGATCAAAAGAGGGAGTGGAGAAGTGGTCTTGGAAAAACGAGGACTCTGAAATGCTGGTTTTAGCAAAGATACATGAAAGACCGAAGGAATCCTCATCGAGGGTGGAAGACGTAGACGATAAGCCACAGGATTAATCTTCCTGACCACGGGAAAAAGACCGAGGAACTTGAGTGCCAGCTTCATAGTAGGAACCTTTAGTCGTATATTCCTGGATGAAAGCCATACCCTGTCTCCTGGAGCAAATTCTGGAACTTGGCGTCGGAGGCGATCTGCCTGGAGTTTCTGTCTCCCAGTAGCCACTTTTAAGTTCTCCTGAATCCTTCTCCACAAGTCTTTCAGCCAGGAGATACGCTTGTCAACCGCTGGTACTCCAGAGGATAGGGGGGAGAAGGGTAAGCAGGAAGGATGAAAACCAAGATTTATAAAGAAGGGAGATTCTTGAGTGGAGTCATTGCGAAGGGAGTTGAGGGCAAACTCGGCCCAAGGAAGCAGATCCACCCAGTCATCCTGTGTATCGGTTATAAAACATCGAAGGTATTGTTCCAGGTTTTGGTTGGCCCTCTCCGTCTGCCCATTGGTCTGTGGGTGGTATCCAGAGGAGAATTGCAATGAAATGCCCAATTTTCGAGAAAAGGCTCGCCAAAATCTTGACACGAATTGGGACCCTTGGTCAGAAACGATGGTTGAGGGCACTCCATGAAGACGAAAAATTTCCTGGACGAAAACATCCGCAAGCCTGGAGGAATTCGGAAGACCCCTCAAGGGAACAAGGTGCGTCTGTTTGGAAAAACGATCAATTACCACAAGAATAGTATTCATCCCTTTGGAGGTTGGGAGCTCTACGATAAAATCCATAGAAATATGGTTCCAAGGGATGGGTAAAAAAAGGAGAAGACCTGCTGGTCTGACCCGGGGTACTTTGTTGCGAGCACATGTGCCACACGCTTTTACAAACTCCTCCACATCTTTAGCCCTCTCTGGCTACCAGAAGGTTCGCTGGACAAGGTCGTTAGTTTTCCGTATCCCTGGATGTCTTGCCGATTTAGAGGAATGGCACCACTCGATGACTCTCTTGCGATGTTGGGGTGCCGTGTAGAGTCTTCCCTCCGGAACCTTGAACCCCATCGGAGCCTGTGATTGCTCGGATCGAATCTTGTCCATGATATCAAAGGAGTTGGCGGACACAATAAATTTAGAGGGAATTATCGTCTCTAGCTGCTCTTCAGACCTATCCTCTGCAAGGAACTGTCAAGACAGGGCATCCACCTTCAAGTTTTTGGAGCCAGGAATGAAGGAGATGAGGTAATTGAACCGTGAAAAAAATAGTGCCCAGCGGGCTTGTCGAGCGCTCAAACGACGTGCCCCTTCTAAGTAGAGAAGGTTCTTATGGTCTGTGAGTATGGTTATGGGTGTCTCTGTGCCTTCTAAGAGGTGTCTCCATTCCTCTAATGCCAACTTGATTGCCAAGAGCTCCCGGTTACCGACATCGTAATTCCGTTCTGCGGAAGAAAATTTCTTCGAAAAGAAGGCACATGGGTGTAATCTGGCTAGGGGGGAAGTCCTTTGGGACAGGACAGCACCAGCCCCGATGTCAGAGGCATCCACTTCCAGAGTAAATGGAAGTTTAGGGTCTGGGTGGTGAGGATGGGGCAGACAAAAAAGCCTTTTTTAGAAGATTAAATGCCCGTATGGCGGGTTCGGACCATGATGAGGGATCTGCACCTTTCTTGGTTAGAGCAGTGATGGGAGATACCGTGGAGAAAAAATTGCGAATGAAGCTTCGGTAATAGTTAGCAAAACCTAGAAAGCGTTGCACGGCTTTGAGGGTGGTTGGACGGGGCCAGTCCAGAATGGCCTTTAGTTTTTCTGGATCCATATTGAAGCCGGTGTCAGAGATAATGTATCCCAGGAATGTGACGGACATCAGATGGAATTGGCATTTCTCCAATTTCGCAAAGAGGTGGTTCTCCAGGAGGCGTAACAGCACCTGTTGAACGAGTTTGATGTGTTCTTGGGTGGATTTAGAAAAGATTAGGATGTCGTCTAAGTAGACGATAAGGAATTTGTTAAGAATGTCCCGGAAAATCTCATTGACAAAATCCTGAAAGACTGCTGGTGTGTTGCACAGACCAAACGGCATGACCAGGTATTCATAGTGGCCGTCATGGGTGTTAAAAGCAGTCTTCCACTCGTCCCCCTCACGTATCCTTACTAAATTGTAGGCGCCTCTTAGATCCAGTTTAGAAAAAACAGTAGCTCCTTGAAGGCGGTCGAAGAGTTCCGATATCAAGGGTAGCGGGTAGCGGTTTTTGCGCGTGATGTTATTCAAACCCCGGTCATCGATGCATGGACGAAGAGACCCGTCCTTCTTCTTTACGAAAAAGAAGCCTGCTCTGACTGGGAAGGAAGACTTTCGGATGAAACCCCTCTCTAAATTCTCTGCAATGTAAGTGTTCATGGCTTTAGTCTCTGGGAGAGAGAGTGTGTAGGATCGTCCCCTGGGAAGAGCTGCCCCGGGCAGCAGGTCAATCGGGCAGTCGAAAGGTCGGTGCTGAGGTAGAACCTCGGATTGTGCTTTGTCGAACACATCACGGAATTCCAAATATACAGAAGGCAAGGAGTCGACCTTCTCTGGCAGGGTACATAACCCACCAGCCTTCTGGAATATCCTAGAACAGGTCTTGGCACATGGAGCACCCCACTGGATGGGTTCCCGATCGGTCCAGTCAATGCGAGGATTGTGGAATTGGAGCCAAGGAAGACCCAGAATCAACTCAACGGAGGGAGTGTGGATAACATTGAGGGTAATGATCTCCGTATGAATGTCGACGAACTGCAGTAGGAGAGGCACCATCTGTAGCGTGATGAATGCCGGCTGTAGAGGTTGACCGTCAATGGCCTCCAGACCCACTGGCATCCTTTTGCTGATAAGTTGAATATTGTTCCGTCTAGCAAAGGTTTGATCGATGAAATTGACTGCGGAACCGGAGTCTATGAATGCCCGTGCTTGAGTATGAAACCCGCCTCCAGACAGTGTTACTGGCAACAGTATCCTGGTGGGAAGGATGTCTTTGATGATGGGAGAGAGGGGTTTCATTGGGAGTTGGCGTTTCCCGGCTTGTGGGAACACTGGAGCACTAAGTGACCGGAATTGCCACAGTACATGCAGAGACCGGCATTGCGCCGGCGTTGTTTCTCAGCAGAAGACAGCTTATTACCTCTCAACTGCATTGGTTCCGGGACGTCCAAGGATGGAGGTGTTGGAGGCACGAACGATGGGGCAAGAGACCTTGAAACCCGTTGATGGTAACGAGAACGTTCAGTCCTCCGCTCCTGCAGACGCTGGTCCACCCGAATGCACAGGCCGATCAAATCCTCTAGGTCAGTGGGACGTTCCCGCGCCTCGAGCTCATCCTTTAGGGATTCTGACAGGCCCTGCCAAAACGCCGAAGATAGTGCTTCATTGTTCCATCCCGTCTCAGCAGCAAGGGTGCGGAACTCCACAGCGTACCGGGCGACGGAACGATCTGCCTGGGTTATGTGGTGGAGAGAAGAAGCTGCCATTAATTGCCGTGCAGGGGTGTCGAAGACTCTTCGGAACTCATGGGCGAAGAGGTCGATGTCCTGTGTGATGGGCCCTTGTTGTTCCCAGATGGGAGAGGCCCAGGCCAGCGCCTCGTCGGTGAGAAGAGCCACGATATAGCCGACCTTAGAAATGGAAGAAACAAAATGAGAGGGCGAGAGTCGGAATTGGATGAAACATTGATTAAGGAAACCCCTACATCCTTGGGGATCCCCAGCATAGCATTTGGGAGCAGGAATACGGGCTTCCATAGGTGCTGGAAAGACTGTTGCGGAGGCTGTAGGTGCCATGGGTGAAGGTCCCAGACTGGAAACTTGGGCTTGAACGGTAAGGGAATGAAGGCTCTGCTGAAGCAAATCCATCCGCCTATCATTTTGTTCCAGATAAGTCTCTAGCCTGGTGAAGAGATTCGTGTGGGAATTTAAAGTACGCTCCACCTCAGCGGGGTCCATGTTTGTTGGGCTGAGCATAATGTCAGGACGAGCTCACCACAAACGAGGCGGGACCGCGGTGCTGAGGTGGGATAGGATATAATGCACCCACAGCCACGAGGGCACGTCTTGAGAGTAAAGTGGTCTGGGAGTCCGAGTCGGGGCAGGAGAGGTACGGATGGTAGAGGGTGCTGTTCGCCAAGAGAGGGACGTAATCGTTTACCGTTTGCCGGGTTCGGGGTGCCAGAGGTGCGGAGAGACGTATTGCCGTATGCCAAGTTCGGGATGCCAGAGGTGCGGATAGTCGTAGAGGAAGCCGGTTCGGTACACGAGGAAGACTGCAAAACAAGACAGGACTAGGGAGGCAGAGAGTGATGAGAACAACTGGTTCTATGCTCAGCCGACGAGTTAATGAAGCTGCAGGGTATATATAGGTAAGAGGGTCCAATGGCAGAGTAGCAAGGTGGGGGTGTGTGGATGGGCCAGGCTGAGACAGGGATAGGTCCAGACGAGCTCCTGGAGGAGGGACTATTGATCCTAGAAGAAAGGGTACATTTGTTTGCAGCATTGAAAAGAGGTGATGTGCCTTTAAGAGGCTGGAGCGCCTCCGTGTGGCCGCGCCTCCGTGTGGCCACACCTGCGGGCGCGTGACCGGGCACACGCCCCGGCCCGGCACTAGAAGGGGAACGCTGCCGCGCACGCGCGCACCTAGGCAAGATGGCGATCGGCGTCCTGGAGGGAGGATCACTGCGAGGTGCGGGAGGACCCGGCGGATCCGCGGGTAAGTGGGGAGCACGCCGAGGGCGGCGTGACTCCTGGGTCGTTACAACGTTTTATGAAGTTTTGTACTGTCTTACTTAGCACTGAATTTTTTTGATGCACCAAACATTTGAAAAAATATGATAGTACATAAACCCCATAGTGTTTCTTTTAAATGACGCATTTTAATTAATTTGAATTAAATAAAGATGTTACAATATTGCCAAATGAAAGAAAACACTTGACTAAAATAGTAGTTATTATACTGTATGAAATATGTCCCAGAAGCAGTGGTAGTGCTAAATACAGAATGAAATATTGTTAGAATAAAGAGTAGTGGATTTCATTATATTATAAATACAAAACAAAAATCTAAGGTCAAATCGTGTCTAAGATTTTGAGTTGGCAGGGAAAATTGTTACACTAACTAGGTACATATTTATTAAACAGTGTTGAGCTGTAAGGCACTTCTAGGTCATTCAGTGATTGAGCCATAATGTGCCATACAGTATGTCTTATGCTGTTTAGAAAATCTGGGCCATAGTTCTTGCTTGCACTATACATTTAACAGGAAATTCAGTAGCTGGTTAACTATTTAGTCACTCTTTTCTCTTTCAGTCATAATCAGAATCCATGAAAATATCACAACTCCAGAGTACTTATTGCAGTGTTAGAGATTTTGTAATACAATATCACAACTCCTGCATACTTACTGCAGTGGGGATGTTGTAAAAATGTTTAAGAAAAGTGTTGTTCCTGTTCTACTTTAAAATATGTGTGGTATGCATTTGTCATACTCCAACAACATTCTGAATTAAATGTTTTATAAATGACGTGGCATGATTTTGGAACACTTAAAAGTAGGAAAACATTTTTCAATGTGCATGTGTGATATTTGTACGTAACCCACTTGTGCGTTATTAGTTGTTTACACATATATGTGCTAGAATGTTTAACATCCATGCGCATTATATTCTTGAACATACCTCTATGCTACTGAGCTGTGGTCAAGAAATCCGGTTGCCCGGTGGCAATGGGCGATAGGATTTTGGTTGCTGGTGTCTTACAATTCCCCTGCTCAAAAAATTTTTTTTTCCCCTGATCGAAAAAAACAAAAAAATCAATTCAATTTGATTTTTTTCAGCGACCACAGCGTGAAGTCGTTGTAGCCATCGCCGGCACTATAAGCGCGGCCTAACACAGCCTAACTACTTGGAACGTCATTGGACACTAAGTGAACAAAAATCATTGAAAGTGTTTACTGGACAGAATGTCTCAACAGCACTTCAATGAAATGAAGGGATACTATACAGTCAAAAGGCAAAGATGTGTCTAAAAAAGACAAACAAGTATTAGTGCATACAAAATAAATACAATGGTACCTGGGAAACATGCCTTGATAAGCCAGGGGAAACCTAAATATCAAAAAAGCAGACAAACATGTACATAATACAGTGTGTTTCAAAATACCATAAGAATATGAGTATACTGTAAATGGGTATCCATAATTGGGTCATATGGAATTGCTAAATAGTTCAGTTTTATCTTTGAGCTTATGGCACAATAGAAATAGAGTGAGGGATTGAGTCAGATAAGGAAAGAATTAAGATCTATGTCGAAATTTAGACCCAAAGCTTGTAATGTGCGCAATTTGTGAATCTAAAAAGTTTCCTGTTGAGAAATGTCCTTCATTTTGTTCCCACCCCTCCAATTAGGTTTCACGATATCTATCCCCAGAAATGTCAGACCAAGGGGCTAGAGTAGTGAAATCTCTTGAAATGGGGTGAAACGCTGTGGGAATCCAGATCCAATGAAATATTTTGAATATGTTCTAGGATTCTGATGCACAAGGAGCGTATAGTGTGTCTGATGTACTGTAGTCCATAGGGACATATTAACATGTACATCACTGATTCACTATTACAGTTGATGAAATGCTTTATTTTGAAGGATTCTTTGGTTACCATGTGCTCAGTTTTCTCCTTACCAAATTTGCACGCCGTGCACTTTGTACATATGAAAAAACCTTTTGGGCTTACTACCGAGCTAACTGTTACTATTGTTTTCAAAATGCTTGGGGTCCTTCTGTACTTTAGATTCCAAATTTGGTAAGGAGAAAACGGACTATTTTGAGCCCATGGTAACCAAAGAATCCTTCAAAATAAAGCAATTTATTAACTTGCTTTATTAATCTAATGCGTTCGTTCCGTTGCCATGATGTCACTATCTGGGACTATAAACCACATTTTCCAGTTTGGAAGGACCATTGTACCACTGAGGAAGCTCATTGAACTGAGTAAAACGCATAGGTGGAACTCTGTGTGCCATTTCTCCTTCTTCCACTACTGAAAGCAGTTGCGATAATGTGAGCCTGCCTGATCCTCCCCTCCATAGACATCATCTACTTGGAACTGTGTTGTGAAACTTGACAGGAGAAGCCGGTGTCTGCAGGAGCAAGAGTCTAGGACGACGAGTGATCTACAGTATATGCTTTTAACCTACTGGAGTACATAATTAGGAGTTTATACTTATACAAACACTCAAAGACACAGGAAAAGACCAAGACTCCACACACACATACATACATACATACACACACACACACACACACACACACACACACACACACACACACACACACACACACACACACACACACACACACACACACACACACACACACACACACACACACACACAGTATCTGAAAACGCCTAAAAAAAATTGACACCACGTGAGTGGGCAATTTATAATATTTCCTCAGCACTTTTGATCACTGGTAACAATTTTGCACTATGTATATTTTTTTCTATATACATTAAACCCAGAGAGGTTTGTGCTTTGGACCTGTTGCTGCCAATACTATAGACTCTGCTTTTTGGAACACAGCAACAGATCTGTTTGTGATACTTTGTTGCCAAAGAGCAGAGCTCATAAATGTGTGTGTCAGAGCCTGTTTCAAAAGAGGACCAATAGTAGAGAGTGTGCAGCGCACAGCGATCAAGGCAAAGAGCAGGTCTTGCAAAAAAATTCTTTATTAGAAAGTCATAAAAACGAGGGCTGCAACCCTTCTACGCGTTTCGTGCCTGTGCACTTTATCAAGAAGTGCTCTTACACGGTATACACAGCATTTAAATACAGCTGACTGCCAAATTTCGCGCCAAACTGATGACGTCAGAAATCATTATTAGCCAATGAGAATCGCGCCTCTAGCGCATGCGCCACACATAATTTTGATACATAATAGACATTTATTCATCATGAACGGATATTTTTTGAGTAGGACCCCATTGCATCCAGCAACAATATTTAGCAATTTATACATTCTTTGGTATATCTTACTAATAACAATCATTATGGTTCTGTATATCAATCAATTATTGTGAATAGTATATCTTGTTGTTCATAGAAGAATTACTCAAGGATGGGGTACAAGAGCTTGATGGCATCAACTATGGTGTATGAACATCATATAGAGTAATAATTGATAGTATTTTCCAATGGACACTCCACAGAATGTATTCATTGTACTGATGCCTCAAATAATTTTTATGACCACTATTTCATCATGAGGGTGCACATTTGTTTTTATACGGGTATAGTTATATACTTGTTTTTTTTAACTTATTTTGTCTCGTTATTTTAGCCAATAAATTGTTCAACATGTATTGTCTTAAAAATTCTGCTACTGACTGCCCAATTGAATTTGCTGTTTTTGGCATGCATTTATTTGTTGTTGTATGCTTTAATATTTTCTCTACAACCAATCTATTATGGCTACCAGTATGTGACCATCTGAGCACAGTGTCCACGATTTGCTATACCATCACGTGGTTGCGTGTGGGATCGCGTCACTTATGGAGCCATTGATGTGTTATTATATATACATAGTTTGTGTATGGGCCTGAACAAAGGATTTTGTATCTGTGTGCGGTGTTGCTGCTCTGCGCGTGCGCGTACCAGCGGGACGGCGGAGTCTCTACAGCCGCTGTCAGGGTTTGTCATTGGTGCTCTGGTGAGCTCCCAAGTGGGCGTGTCTCCCCATGACGATGTGATGACTGGTATGCGGCTGGGAACTCTCCTGCACTATGCCGTGTGGAGCATGCGCTAGAGGCGCGATTCTCATTGGCTAATAATGATTTCTGACGTCATCAGTTTGACGCGAAATTTGGCAGTCAGCTGTATTTAAATGCTGTGTATACCGTGTAAGAGCACTTCTTGATAAAGTGCACAGGCACGAAACGTGTAGAAGGGTTGCAACCCTCGTTTTTATGACTTCCTAATAAAGATTTTTTTGCAAGACCTGCTCTTTGCCTTGATCGCTGTGCGCTGCACACTCTCTACTATTGGACTTCTTATCCCTCACAGCAGCACGCGTTGGAAGGGAAACTCTGGAGGCTCTGAGTACCGTGAGTACATCACCTAGGGCTAGCCCAATGAGGTGGGGGAGGGTGTCTCTGGGCAACCTACCCCAACCTTCAGGGTAACCTTAGTGCCCCCTTTTAGGCTGAGTACTGACACAATTTGAATGCATTAATACCTAGTGTGTACTCCCTTCCTCTCCGTATATCCACAGCACTGTTGAGCTCCATTGTTTCGCCAAACTCTGTTTCAAAAGAGGAAGCTGATATCACTTTCTAAATGGTTGCTGTAACAAAAAAAGGATAAGTACATTTTAACAAAAAAAAAAAAAATGCCCAAAGCTACTTCCATTGTGACAAAAATACACAATGCAATACCTATATATCTCTTGTAAAAAGGGTCATTTAGTTTAACCCTTTGGCCAAAGCATCTTAAGCCTGCTGCCACTTACAAGGCATGACCGAAAGCAGGTTCTAACACTTACCTGGGTTAAAATTCTTATTTACCTGTATAATTACTGGAAGAATGATCACATTGGATCTGTCATAACCTGGCAAAATTAAACTGACCTGCCAACTTGGAAAGTAGGGTGGGGCAAGCTTAAACCTTGGGGGGGAGGGGCCATACCCTCCCATAAGCAACTGAGACCAGCTGCACACAGTTAGCAAAATACACAGATTCCCAACAAGCTCTGAGAAACCCCAACCATTACCACATAATATATATATGCATATAAGTGTCAAAAGGAGTGCTAGTGGGCGTGGCTAAATGTATACATCAAAAAACAAAAATGCCCAAAGCTACTTCCATTGTGACAAAAATACACAGTGCAATACCTATATATCTCTTGTAAAAAGGGTCATTAAGTTTAACCCTTTGGCAAAAGCATCTTAAGCCTGCTGCCACTTACAAGGCATGACCGAATGCAGGTCCTAACATTTTTCTCATAGCTTGTTGGGAATCTGTGTATTTTGCTAAGTACATTTTAAAAAATCATTAAAAATGGCATTAGGAGTTAAAAAAATGCAAATAGTATTATCTAATACTATAGAACTGAATTATTTAAAAAAAAATATTGCATTTTTCATGTTTTGCTGCTTTAAAAGCAAAAGCAATTGGTTAGTTGTAGAGGTGAACACAATAAGTGGTTCTTAATACTTCATTTATTGTGATACAGAGAACATCAACATTCTTTAGGCATACACATTAAAAAAATAGTTTTTTAGGGGCATATATATTGAAAAAATGATCTTTTCTTGGATACATTATCTATTATAAGCTTTATGCACTGTTGTGGCAATAAATAGATGATTTGATTAGCATACATACTGTGCTGAATTTAATTGTCAAGTGCTGTAGTGAACACTGCATTCCTGACCAGATACAGTATTTAAGGGTTTCAGAGGCAAAGACAAATTAAATTATATTACATTTATAGTATTTATTACTCTTTAGCCTTTTGTTTTATCGGTGTGTCTCTTACCTGCAAGCAACAGAGTAGAAATTGCACAGGTAAGTGGAAAGGTGAATGGAAATACTTCTTAAATGATTGTATTATAAATTAAGAGACTGGTTTTAGATTAAAAAACATATGGGTAATTGGAAAAATGATTGTAAATTGAAGCTGCGGTTGCTAATTTGAATAATACTAAATAATATTCCATTTCTCTCTCTTGAATTAAATCCTAGGTGTCACTGCAACTTATAATGTCCTCCTTATCTGGTGTGAATTTAAGCCTGGATGCCCCTGAAACTCATACAGTACTTAATTTATTTTGGTAAAAAAAGAATAGATGTAACAACAGCAAAAAAAACAATAAAAAAGTATATAATATACAGGTTTCAGCGTGTTAATTTTTTATTTAAAAAGACCACTTTCTATGGGCACCCTTTGTTGGTTTCACTGCATTGTATATACTGTAGTCTACATCAAATCCCCAAATGGCAATTGCAAATGATTTTTTTCATAATATCCATAAATGTTAAAAGGTTAAACTCGCCTCTAGAGAGAAGAATGGTTCTCTCAGAATTAGAAAAGAAACATGCTGACATATTTATTGTGCATGAAACTTTCCCCATCTCCATGGACCATTTTAGATGTAAAGACAGAATATTCTCACAACATAGAATACAAAAATCAGAGAAGCCCTGACAGCAACTAAATGATCAACTATTGGGAATTTCTGAGATCAGGGGAGATGTCATGAAAGACATTGACACCTATACCCATATTAACTCCACCAGCCAGGTCTCTATAGATACACTATGGTTAGTGCATAAAGCAGTAATTAGAGGGAAACTCATCAGTATAGTTTCAAAAAGGAAAAAACTAATTAGAGAAGATCAACTCTGAGTAAACAGTTATCATCCCTTGAAAAAGCATACTGCACTAACCCTGTCTCAAAATACTAGAAACCAAATTAATCAAAACTAAAGCAAAACTAATTGAAAACACAGAAAAGGCCATGAGATGGACTAGACAGATTTGTTGTGAAAGGGGAAATAAAGCAGACAACCTTCTAGCAAATTGATTGAGGAACAACATTTCCAACCATAACATTTATGCATTTAAAAACAAAAAAGTCTCTCTTAAATATGCTTCAGACGATATTAACAAAGAATGTGTTAAATTCTACCCTCATTTATATAATGTTCCACAACCATTCTCCCAACTAGGAGAAGAAAGCGGTATTATCGATTATTATCTCTCAGGAATGTTGGTTGCCTGCTCTAGATGCTGAGGCCACAGATAATCTAGGACTTCCCATACCTTCAGACAAAGTACTATATATGATCCAGCTAATAATAAACTCTAAAGCACAGGCCCTGATGGATTTACTAATCTCTATTTAAAAAAAACGTGCTCCATTTCTTATCCCCCATTTAATTAAGCTACAGTATTCAATTACATTTTACATGGTTCATCTTTCCCAGCAGAGATGTTGTCTGCTTGTATAACATTAATCCCTAAGGAGCGGAAAGATCCAACTTTATGTGCAAGCCAAAGGCCAATTGCCCTCATTTATATCCATACTAAGTTATTTGCTTAAAGTCTTAACATATATTTAGGAGCTCTGGTCCACCCAAACCAAATTGGTATAACCCCAGAAAGGCAGGCCACTGTCAATATCCACAGTCACTAATCTAATACATCACTGTAATACCACAGTGACTTCTACACTAGTGTTGGTCTCAAATGCAGAAAAGACCTTTGATAGAGTAAACTGGGCTTTTATGTTGCAATTCCTTATAGAACTAAATTGCGTAAACCATTTAATAATGATGTCAAGGCCCTATATACACCCACCTCTGCAATGGTTTAAACCTTAAGTCACATATTGCAAGCATTTTCTATACAGAATGGAACCAGACAGGGTTGCCCAATCTCTCCTCTTTGCACTTTTTGTGTAGGGTCTGGCAGCAGGGGTAAAATTAAACACATGGATTAAAGGTAATCAAATAAATTGTGAGATTTACAACATTACTTTATTTGCAGATGATGTATTAATTTAAATCTCTAATTCATTGGCTTCCATCCCTGCCCTCTTAATTTAGATATTTGTCCAATTTCATAATTAATGTGTGCAGATCTGAGGCTATCACTGTACACATCCTCCAGACATATTGGACTATTTGGAAGGGCTATACAAAATCAACAGGGGAGATAATAGTCTAAAATACCCTAGGGAACTTATCTCCATTGATTTTGATGGTTTGTTTGACTTAAACACTTCCCCACTTTTACACAGATCAAAAAAGGTATGTGAACTTGTCAGGATTATACGTTAGCTTGGATGGGGAGAATTATCTCTATAAAAATGAATGCATTGTCATGAAAACTGAATGTGTTCCAAGTTCTCACAATAGTTGTCCGTATTCCATATATTAGAGTCATGGAGAACCTCCAATTTCACCTAGAATGGGTTTAAACCCAAGATTACTTAGATGTGTGATTATGTGTAGACCTCCTCTCCAAGGACGTCTTGTCTAGATTTTATACGATACTACAAAGTGTTAGACTGAACTAACTTATTTATTGGTCCTTACCAAGAGGTCAAAAGCCATGGGTGGCCATAGTGTGGGGTTCATATACAGGACTTTAAATCTATTCTTTTTACCTACAAATGGGATAAACAACAAGGGGTTTACTCACACACAGCGGCGGATATTAAAAATCCACTGCCCCAGGGCACAGCTGCTGCGGCCGCCTCCTTGCTGTCGCCCCCGTCCTCCTTCTGAATCACAGCATCAAATGATGCGGCGGACGTCACCAGCGGGGTGTCACACTAAGTCACACTGCCATGGTAACGTGACATAATTTGACGCTGCGACGTCGTGCTGCCATAGCAAAAAGACGCCGTGACGTCCGCGGCTTCATTTGACGATACGATTCAGGAGGAGGGCAGCAGGTAAGGAGGCACGTGCAACAGATAAAAGGACTTCCCATAAGGCCAGATAGGCCAGAGAGCACAGCAAAAGTATATGGGGGTGTCGCCCCCAATTTTTGCTGCCCTAGGCCTGAGCCTAATGGGAAGTCTGCCACTGCTTACACATCTGCTATTGCCCACTCCATGGGGGCTTTGGAATCCTATATAATCAATAATGTTTCATCCCTATCCACTAACTCCAATTTTAGATAACAGAACATGTACACTTATGTCTATAGAGAAAAGAAATCCCTTAATGGTGCACTACTACCAGAGTAATGATGAAATATTACTAGATAATAAAACTCACATTTTATTAGGCATGATTAAAATAATTACAGCACGGATATTTAACAAACAGATAAATGTGCTCCTAAATACATTGAATTGTAAAAAGGTGTTCATTCCCTGTACTGTGTACCAGATTTTGGAGCAGTTTCTTGTAAACAACAGTAACTGCAAACAGTGTGTTCTGGTACCCTGGTTGTCTGGAGGGCTTTATTTAAAGCACCAATGTTTAGCCTTTGCACAACCTTAAAAGTGTACAGTGGATCTGGTTACAAGTGTGGCCCTGTGTGGTTTGGGCTATAGGTCTGCCCTCCTCCTGGCGGTAATCCCTGCGTAAGGGCAGGTTGCCAGGATCAATCATGGGTTTTCCCCACTTAGGCCAGTACACTGAGGCAGTGAAGGCAGGTCATCAGGCTCTGTGTCCAATCAGAAGACACAGGGGTGGTGCTTGTTGGAGCTACTTAGAATATTGCCACTTCCTATTTAGAGGAGTCTGTCCCTGGAGTGAGAGGGACAAGGGTGACACAGACCAAGCTGCCAGGACTGGCAGGCTTGAGGCCTCTCTCCGGTGAGTGAGAGAGTGCACCCCATACCTCCTACACTACCTAGAGGGTAGGAGAAGAGCTAGACCCACACTTGGTGCCCTTGGCCGGGAGTGAGGTCAGGGACATCCTGAGGGAAGACAGCCTGCAGTGTAACCTGTCTACTGAATAGAGAAGAGACCAATAAAGATCTTGCACTTTTACCTATACTCCTGCCTGAGAGTGAAGTGTATATTGGGAGGAGGGGAAGGAGAACTCTCTTGTAGGTACTTCACCCCATACAGCTGGGGGCTGCATGAGATGGAGACGCTGCACCAGTAGAAGAGACGGAGGCACAACCCCAGAAGCCTGTCCTGTTCTCCCCCATGTCATCGCGGGAGACTCAGGGCCCCCTGTTGCCAGCAGGTATGCTTCACACAGAGACATGTGGCCTGAGCATTAGACTCAGGTGGGTGACTGACTGACTGACTTGGTGGGTGACTAACTGACTGGGTGGGTGGGTGACTGGGTGACTTTCTGGGTGGGTGACTGCCCCCTATACATTTAAAAACAAAAACCACCACCCCAATACATATACAAAATACCCGGGGGGTAAGGGGAGGGAGCACCAACACGCCTGACTGAACCCCACAGGGGGCCCGGGCGTGGCCTGGATGGGGTAAAATATGGGCCGGGGGGGGGGGTAAATATGGGCCTATGGGGGGTTAAATATGGCCCTGGGGCTACATATACACACATATAGGCAGTGCTTGACAAATCCCCCAAAAATCTACTCGCCGAACCAAAAAATCTACTGTCCACCTAGCCCCGCCCCACTTTTAAAAAATTGAATAAATTCCTAATAAGAATTATGTGCGAGTGTGTGACTGTCTGGCTGGGTGATTTGCTGACTGGGTGGTTCACTGACTTGACTGACTGGGTTGGTGGGTTTGTGGATGACTGACTGACTGACTTGATTGACTGGGTGGGTGGTTGACTGACTTGGTTTGCTGGGTGGGTGGTTGACTGATTGGGTGGGTGACTGGTTGGGGGGATTGACTGGGTGGGTGACGGGGTGGGTGGGTGAATGACTGGGTGACTGACTGGGTGGGTGACTGGGTGGGTGACTGGGTGGGTGACTGACTGACTGACACTTGATTGACGTGACAGACTGACTGGGTGGATGGGTGACTGGGTGTGTGGGGGGTGACTGAATGGGTGGGTGACTGATTGACTGACTGGGTGACTGATTGGGTGGGTGGGTTGGTGGGTTTGTGGGTGACTGACTGGGTCGGTGACTGACCAAATACATTTTAGAAAGACCCCCACCACCCCAATACATATACAAAATACACCAAACACCCCAATACATATACAAAATACACCAACCACCCCAATTCATATACAAAATACACCAACCACTCCAATACATATACAAAATACATCCACCTCCCCAATACATATACAAATTCCCCCACCTCCCCAATACATGTACAAAATAATTCGGGGAAGGGAGGGGGCAAGGGGAGGGGGCAAGGGGAGGGAGCACCAATGCGCCTGACTGAACCCAACTGGGGGCTTGGCCGCGACTGGCAGCAGGGCATGGCCAGAGGTGGGGGAAATTTGCAGCACCGGCCAGGGCCCCCCAGCCACCGGGCCCGGGACACCAACCCCGGCAGATCCCCCCCTGTTGGCGGCCATGGGTAAGTGTGATATACTTCCAATACGCAAATGCTCTAAACTGCCTGTTTGGCGCGTGTAGCAGCGATATGGTACGTATGTAGCAGATGTAGATGCGTTTAGCCCTCTGTGCTGCCATTGTGTAGATAGGGTATCCCCCTGATACACTGACCTGCCAGCTGAAATAGTGACACCGCCAGGGGTTTTGAATTAAGTAATTAGACGTATTTCCCCTCAGTATAGCATGAGAGGTGGATTCTCCACTAGATTTATTAGTTGAAAAGACTATATATATATTGATATATTGTCCTATGTTTGTTTCCACTACACATTTTTAAGAGTAGCCGTGTCCCCCTCTGCATGTCACCCCCCTCACCTTGCTGGTGATCACAGGGGCCGCCGAGCCCAGTGGCGGTCCCGTCGGGCAGCCGCAAGAGTGGGGGCGGTAGGATCCTGCTTTGGGGGGTTGCCGGGGACGCGTGCGGCCGGTTGCTAGGGCCGCGATCGCGTTGCGAGGTCTCCCGGCGCTCCCGAAGCAGGGCGGCAGGGCGTTGCCATCTTCTATGTGGTTGCGCATGCGAAATGGGCTCCCTCACCACTGCGGCCACTACGGAGGTTGGCGCATGCGCAGGACAAGCGCGCGAACAGGAGCCAATGAAAGGAGGACTCCAGCTAGGGACTACAAGTCCCATGAGCCTTAGGGGACCCCACGTGACGCCAGGGAGCCAATAGGGCTGCAGCATCTCCCTGCAGAGGAGATTAGATACATTTCGCAGGCTCTGAGCACGTTAGTCAGTCAGCGCCAGGAGCAGCTAGGGGAAGGAGGTAGGGTGCAAGAGTCAGTGACTCCCTGCACTACGCCAGCAGCCCCCTAGGCCCCAGATAGCCCTGAGTCACTAGTAGCATTGAGTGTTGTAGGGACAGGCCCTAGGTTAGGGACCCTGCCCCTTACTACCCAGAGTCAGTTAGGGACACAGCGGATGCTGCGCGTCCATTCAGAGGTTTGGGCTCAGACCTCCGTTGCAGCAGCCATCCGGGTGGGATCGCCCCGGACGGTAGTTCCTGTATTCATCAGCCTTTGGATCCTTTGTGAAGCTCCTTGGCAAGCCCGGGCACTGGAGTGCTCGGCAGGTAATCTTCAAGTGCACCAACGATACCATCTATTCATACAAGACATAGTGGCTGCGCAGTCACACACATACTAATCTCACTTGAGGGTGGAGGACATATTGGGTGGGGGAATACCCGTTACATAAGGTTGTGCAAAGGCCGAGCATTGGTGCTTTAAATTAAGCCCTCCAGACAACCAGGGTACCAGAACACACATTTGAAGTTACTGTTATTTACAACAAACTGCTCGTAATCTGGTACGCAGTCCAGGGAATGATCCCTTTTAAAATTCACTGTATTTAAGAGCACATTTATGTTTATTACGTATCCGTGCTGTAATTATTTTAATCATGTCTAATAAAATGTGAATTTTATTATCTAGTAATATTGCCTCATTACTCAGGTAGTAGTGCACCATTAAGGATTTATTTTCTCTATGTGCATACAGTTAGTTTACATTTTATGTTATTCTCATAACATCCCAGGTAGCGCACACCATTGCATACGGCACATTTAGAGATCGAACAAGGTCCCTCTTTTTCTGTTTTCAATTTTAGATAACCTAAAATTGGCAGGGAAGGTTTGGCTGCAATTACCACAATTAGAAATTTCTCTGATAAAGATATAATCAACCTTTTTAGTTTCTTTAATGACCGCCTTAATGTTCCACATTGTCTCATTTTTCAATATTTGCAACTGAGACATTTTGTTTTCTCCCCAGGAGTTAAAGACCATTCTAAACCTTTATCGACATTTGAAGTCCTCTATTCCAATGCCCACTACAACAAAGGGACTATATCCATACTGTACCAGCTCTTGGCTTTACAGAATGAGGTGAAGCCAACCTTCATGATGCAATGAGAGAGGGATTTAGGATTGGAATTAGACCTAGAAGACTGGGAAGACATTCTTGAAGTTACTGCTCGATCATTAAGAAAACTAATATTACAATTCTTCATAGCTGATATCCAACTCCTTGAAAGCTCCATAGTATTTCACAATCAAACTTTGTCATGATAATGCCAGGAAAATATTCAGTATTTTAATAAACTGGCACACAAATGGTTAACTTGAGTTCCAAGTTACAACTTAAAGATACATGTATTGTTTTATGTCAGTGCCAGTGACCCAGCCTGGTTTTCTGTGTTTGTCTAGAAGTGACGTAATCGGCCTGGTTTTGGAAAGTGGGGTAATTGAAACATGAAGTCACAACTTTTTCTAACAGTAGAAATAAGCAAGAACACTATTAATATAACTTAAAAGGGATTCCTTGGTGTTCTGGAAACCCCAGAGGGTGTGGCCAGGGACATATATTCCACATGATTGTGTAAATGTACAGTACTAAATTTACTGATATTGGGGATCTGACAACAATTAGCAAGAATAACAAATATGTCTTTGTAACACTTGCGATCTGACCAGTTAAATGATGCTAAACAATCCACGATTGTTAGGGTACAAAGGTCAGACATTCATTTGACTCTCAGAGTTAGGCGTAAGCCAGTGAAAAAGCATCTCTTTTTTTTTATGCAGCAAACTCACCTGAACACATTGATAAGGGTCACATTATTGTTGGAGCTACAGGGATAAAGATCATGGGCATTTTTCTTTTTATACTCCGGCTTATTTGATTAAAAAGAATAGCTATTTTTATCCTCAAGCCATACAGGTGTCACTGGAGATTAATGGATGGGCAGGAAGGGGGGGGGGGGTTTTAAGGACATGCCCAGAAGATGGGCATATGCTGTGCTCAGTGCAGGAGAGTTTTACAATAAACATTCAATTGGGCTGTGAAATTAGAATTCAACCAATGGAGTGTCACTGCTGTGATACATTTATTCTCATATTTTCCACTGTAATAAATAAAAGAAAGAAAAGCTCCCTATTATCTCGCACTGACCAGAACACCCTTAACTGTATTAAAAATATTTTTATTAATAAATTGATTAAAATATATTTTGCAGCGAGGTATACAATGAACCAAATGATTTAAAACAAATAAAAAAAGAAGGAGGTGTCTGTGTGCTATATGTAGACGACAGTGTGCATGGGGAATAGCTATTAATCACTGTCTTTTCCCACGGTTATGCTATTAGACTAGCCGTGGTAATAGCCATTCCTATACAATTATAAGTCGTCAGATAACTACTCCTATATAGCTGAGAGTGTTGATGATTGAAGAGGGCTACTAGCTCTGTATGTCTATAACAGTGTTTGTATGTGGGGTAATGATAGGACTAATGTGAGATCTGCCTCAACCATATATTAGTCCATACCTCTCCTCTATGTACACATACACAGTATCACCAGACCACCAGGTGCAGAAATAACTGAGCCTGTAGGTCTGTTATTTTCCACCCAAGACCGTTGGAGAAAACCTAATATGTGTGCTGACGTATGTTAATAAATTCATATCTTGCAATATTTGTTTTTGTAATCTTTTTTCTGTAACTAAGCACTGTACCACTTTTGTACAGTATATTAAATCTAAAATGTAATACGTTTTGTCTTTTGGGCTCTAATTGAACTTCGCACACTATGAAGAGCGCAATTACATTTTCGGACACGTTTTGCTACAATAGATTATTGTGTGCTAATTATATATTTTTCTTGGTATACAGGGAGAAAAAACCTGCAGGTTCAATTTGACACCTATTTTTGTTTTTGGCAGCATTAAGGTTATATTTGTGATGGATTGAGGGGAGCTATTACTAATTATTTGCGGCCCTTCGGGGAAATTAATGAGTCAGCTAGATATCTGCAAGTATTAACCCTTGTCACATGCTCACAGGTGTGCCGTTCGTGACACTCTCAAACATTCTGGAGGGCATGTGAGAATTTGAAGCAGGGGAACCTGGTTCAATTCCCGGTATCGGCTCCTTGTGACCTTGGGCAAGTCACTTTATCTCCCTGTTCCTCAGGCACCAAAAACATAGATTGTAAGCTCCACGGGGCAGGGACCTGTGCCTGCAAAATGTCTCTGTAAAGCGCTATGTAAAACTAGCAGCGCTATACAAGAACATGCTATTATTATTATTATTATGAGGAACGCTTTTAAACCTCTTGTGAGCATGCCTACAAATGAAATCATACGGGAAGAAAATATGATCAGTAATTAAGAGGTAGTGGGTTTAAATGTCCCCCCACCTGGGTTAGATAAATACAGTAGCAAATATTCTGCATTTAATGTCAGCAGCTACTGTAGGTGTGAGATAACAAGGGCTTGGTGTAGTACCAATCCCCCTGCAATAAGCCAAGCTAATGGTTAAAAAGCATAATTTAAAAATCATGGCAAATATACACATTTCTGTTGAACCTTAAGTCACACTTTATTTCCTTAACATCTTAATAGTCTCTGCAACTATCTGCTTGTAAGTACAGTGATGTAACATATGAAACCTGCACAGTTATACTATATAGCAGGGGAGCGCAATCCTGTTCCCCTGTGCCCCACTGCCGATTGTCCCCCCCTCCTCACGCCCTCCCTCCTTCCTTGTCTCTGGCATTCTGGCGTCATGACGTCACATTGTCATGGCAACGCAACGTCACATGTCCCCGCAGCGTCATTTGACACGGCGTTGCCATGGTCACGTGTCTTCAGCAGCCGTCAGAGCCAAGGCACCATAAAACTTCAATAGTCAAATCTATTCTGTCTGCAGGCCATATTCCTAAGACCTGGAAAACTGCTAGAGTTGTCCCAATCTTCAAAAGTGGGGACAAAAACACTGTCTCAAACTACAGGCCAATCTCCCTTCTCCCAATTCTATCCAAAGTAATGGAAAATGTGTTCACTCACCAATTAAGCGATTACTATAACAAGACAAATTTCCCTAGCCCATTCCAATCTGGCTTTCGCCCCAAACACTCCATGATAACAACCCTGCTAAAAGTTTGCAATGAAATTTGTGTGGAATGGAACTGGGACAACTCACTAGTGCAATATTCCTAGATTTTGCACAGGCTTTTGATACTGTTGATCATGTTATCTTGCTTAACAAACTCCAGTGCTCTGGAATAGGGAAACATGGTTTAAATTGGTTTCATTCCTACCTATCAGGTAGATCCCAACATGATCCCAACAATGTTATATGCACTCAGTCATAGCCTCTACGACCTTGAACACATACTTCAGTCTGACTTTTTGAGACTTGAAAATTGGATTTCTCAAAACACTGACAAGACTATAACAATGGTATTTGGGACCAAGGCTAACATTTTAACGTTTCCAATGACTAAGCTCTAGATTAGAACCTAGGCAAATACCACCCTAACTCCTTTTACTAGTTTTAAATACTTGGGCATATGGTTTGACTCCCATTTAACATTTGGGATGCACATTGATACCCTGACATCCAAAACCTATGACAAACTAGCTGTACTTTACAGGAACAAATTCTCCCTAAGTCTGCTGGTCAGAAAGCGTATCGCACAGCAGATGCTAATGACAATTATTGACTATAGTGACATAGTATACGGCTCGGCACCCCAAACCCACCTTAGCAAACTTGACACCCTCTACAATTCAATATGCTGTTTTGTTCTTCAATACAACTACAACACAAATGACTGTGAAATGCTCAAAGAACTAGATTAGTCATCACTTGAGTCTAGGTGCAAAGTTCATCTTTCCTGTCTTGCTTTCAAATACTTTCTGGGCAAGCTACCAGTCTATCTGAACAAGCTCCTCACCCCTACCACATGCAGCACTTATCTGAGATCTGACACCAAAAGACAGTTCATGGTCCCAAGGTATCCGGCTGCTCCTCCTTCTCTTACCATTCATTCCCTTAGCAATCAGCCACTAAGTTAATGAATATTATTAATCATTATTTTTAAACTATAGCTTACCATTGGTTGGTAGCCCCAGTGACAATCAATGGTTTTATGTTTAAAAAAAATGTTTATTCTGTTTTATTTTTATATATGTGTATTTTATTTTGGTTAATTCCAAAAACCACTTCTAGCCCCATTTGACTAATATGGATCTTGACCATGAGTCTAGAGGAGGGTAGGTTTTTTAATGGGAGTGTAGTGGGGTGGGTTATGTGGGTAGCTCCCCCAGGTGAAGATAGGTAGGCCTCCTAGGAGGTGGTGGGTGGTGGGAGTGGTTAACCCCTTCCTTAACTTAGTGGTTAGTAAACCATTGCATGGCAATGCTTTACTAAGCAGTATGGTGGACATGGGGGTGAGTAGTGTAGTTTTATGTTTATACAGTATGAACTCCTTTGTTACTCTTTGTGGTCAGCTAGTCATGGTAACCTATGAATTGCTGACCCATGGGCTATTAAGGGATTAATATAAACTGTACTGTATTTTAACAACTATTTTATCATCTATTTCAGGTTGGTTTAGCTTATCTGGCCTATGTATTTGATGGTCAGTATATTGGCCAATATATACATAGGAAAGATAGGGCTAACATCAGCCTGGAGTAGGTGATAAATTATTTGCGGGATTTCTGGGGTTCATCCAGTTCCGATAAATATCAGTACTTGATGTATGGCCGTTTTTACCTAAAAATGCGGTACTAGGCCTAAGTTTTTTTATCGGATCCGATACTTTTAACCAATCTGATACAGAGTGCTTTCGATGTATTGTACTGTAGCCATGTCTGGTTTTGGTTAGTACGCTGCCCTGCCTGACTCGTAAATCCTGGTACAGTGCAGGCAGTGTTAGGCCCAATCCAGTTTTTTCCCATCAGTGAGCAACTCCCTTGAGTGACAGGGGGAGGCAGGACAAGGCCTGTGTTCTGCCCAATCCTTGGCTCAGACTTTGGACCTTCCCTCATGGTAGTTAAGAGGCTGCACTTCCTAAATGTAGTCAGTTGTCTCTCCCATGAGAGAGACTGGTCTCACAGAAGAGGTGTGCATGGCTCTGTCACCTTCTATTATCTCCCTTAGGGGAATGGGAGCGTGGACCATACCCCCTGTTCCACCAGGGAGTAGGGGAAGAGCTAGGACTGACCTCTGGGGACCAGGACTGGGGGTTGAGTCCAGGGACCAACCTGAGGCTGGAGACCAGTGTTAATATATGCATTTGTGGACTGTCTGCTGTATTCTGTATGGAGAAGAATAAAGCTGTTCCTGTTACAAATATACTCCTGCCTGAGCTTGCAGTCTATCAGGGGGAGTATGAGAGAGTTCTTCTGCAGGGACTGCTTTCAGCACACAAAGGGAACTCCCGCACCGCCACAATATGAACCACGTTGAGGTGCTTACTAGGTAGAGAATTGATGTATACAGAAGAAATGGAAACCTAGTATATCAGCACTCTATCAAGATAAATGTATAATTATTTTATTAAAATACTTTATTGGTGAACAATGAATAAAAAAAAATGGGCTTTAAAATAAGAAAATGTGTCAAACAGCACGTGACTGTGGTCATTCGTAACTTAACTAAAGGTAGTTAAGTAGTGTATACATACTGTATGGAGATCCTTGATAGATATTTAGGATCTGGTGCTATGTATATAGCCTCCTATAGATATGGAGATAAGTCCGTGATGTACCCTCCACACAGAACGTCAGTCCTAATGTACATGTATATTCTCAGAGCGTGTATTTATAAACGCTCTGAATCAATGGTGACATATATGTGGTGTATATGTATAACATCTAAGCAAGGCAAAGTAGATATCTGTATGTGACCATGGGCCTTATTCAGAAAACATTCATAAAAAAATTCGCCAGGGAATTTAAAATGAATGTTTTTTGGGCGTTGCTATCACGGTATTCAGAAAGGCTCGAATACCTGTGATAGCAGAATGCCCACAACTGGCGAGTTGCTGCCAGCGAGAGCCTCGAGCCCCTGAAAAGGCAAAAACCAGCGATTCATTTCTGCTGCAGAGAGAGCTGCTCTGAGAGAGCCGCCTCTCCCAGCGGAAATGTCGCCCGAAATGTATTTATTTAAATATCCATTCCTTTAATAGTGTAGAGGTGCAGGGGGTCTCCGGAGCTGAACCACGTTGGTTTTATGTCCGGGGACCCCCTGCTTCCCGAGATACAGGCACCTTTATGGGGTGCTGGTATCTCCTATGCATTGAAATGTCCCGCGTCACGTGACATTGGAGGCCTTCAAGGTACGTGAGCTTCCTGTTACCCCGGGAGTCGGAGGGCCACCGCTTCTAATGGTAAGTAACATATTCAATGTTTGTAAATGTCTCTTTTTACAGGTTTATTCTTTGGATGTGTTTTTTTATTTTCTATGTCATGCATATTGACTGATAATATATTAATCGGTACCTCTTTAGGGTACAGATTAATACATTATTATGCTAATATTTGGGGGGCATTTCTCGCTTGTTATTGCAGTTATTGATTTGGATGTGATTGTTTGTTTATGGTTAATGTAAGAAAAGGTTTGCGATTGGTGTTCGCTTGTACTTAAAGTTATACTGTATTATGTTAGCTAATGTGTTTTATGGATACTTCAGAGATTGTTTTAATTTATTTATTTGTCTTTTAATGGTTACATTAATTAATGTAGGATTAATTCATTGTTTACATTGGTTAGTGTTACTATTCATTTTGAGTTGCTTTAGGGATTAATTGGTTTGATTGGGTAATGGTTTAATTAATTCATTGTTGATATTGTAATTGCTTCTATTGATTGGATGAGCTGGCTACTGATTTTATTTAGTGAAGTGTGTTTATTGGGAGTATAGTTAGGTTTTATTACTGTGTGTCTTGTGTATTACTATATTTTTATTAGGGTGCCCATTGAGTGCTATAGAGGCTTATCATGCCCATATTATTATTATATGGGTATGATGTACCACTATACTACTCAATGGGTATAGGGTGGGTATAGTCAGTCAGGGGTGGGTGCTTAGGCCTCACGGGTGAGTGAAGGGGGTATTAGCCCTAAGGATGGGTGTTTAGACCTTGCGGGGGGGTAGCGGTTGGGTTAACCCCTTTATTACCTTAGCGGTATTAACCGCTAATGTAATGAAGGGGTTAACTCCCCCCGCAACCCCCCCGCAATGCCTAAACAGCCACTAAGGGCCAAATTCCCCCTTCACCCACCCCCGCTAGCCACAGTATTGCATTGTACTGTATGTTTATTACAGTAAGCCTGGCACGGGTGTTTAACCCCTTCATTGCCTTAGCGGTTAGCTGCTAAGGTAATGAAGTTGCTGTACATTCATGTTTCCTGCCTCGGATGCATGCCGGGGGGGTCCGGAGCTGCTATTAATGGCTATCAGCTCCGGAGACCCCCAGCATCAATCCGAGGCAGGAAAGGGGCCTGATTTTTTCTAAGTCCCGACCCATCGCAGCTCATCGAGGCATTTCCCCACCAATTGTCCAACAATTTTGTGGGGAATTGGATTTGGGGAGAACATCGTTTTTTAGGCCTGCGATGGGCCGCGATGGGCCGCGACACCCGACTCGCTGGTCTCTGAATAGCGGGCAAAGTTTCAACCGTACGCGGGGCGCTTTGAATACCGCAGCTTAGAGCAGTGTCAATAATTGCTGATTTCAAATGAAATGCTTCCCGCGTGTTGGAGTAGGTAAGTTGCCGACGCGCGCATTTCACGAGTGAACGCTTCTTCAGGGCACGTTGGGGCACTCGCGAAATGCGCGCGTCAGCAACTTACCTACTCCAACACGCGGGGAAGCATTTCATTTGAAATCAGCAATTATTGACACTGTGTCAGGGTCGCCTAGACCTCCTGCCTAGCCATAGCTTCTTTGTCCACTGGGTGTGTTGCTGCCTTCTGTTTCCTCTGGGTTCCTCTGTCTGCCTGTCTGTCTTCTTGTTGCTCCTGTCTCTGTCCTTTATAGCTCTGCTTCCTGTCTCAGCAATCAAATTGGGTCTCAGTGAGCACCAGCACAAATACCAATCGTTATTCATGTGAGTCATTTGTATCTGTCATTCTATTGTCAATTATGCTGTATATCACTCTTGCAGGGCATCTACCCTTGCAGTCATTATCTAGTGTCTTTACATTTCCTTGTACTAATGATGTGACCAAGGCAAGTGTTTATGGACTCATTATCTTTTGGACCGCCTTTCTGGGAGTTCCCATTGGCCAATTAGAACATTGGGGGTATATAAGGAAGCCCAACCCGTGTAGCATTCATTCCCTGATGAAGAAACACGTGACCGAGTGTTTCGAAACGCGTAGGAAGGTATTGTGGTCATCCAGGGACACCGTAGCTGAGCCAACCCGGCGGTGACGTCAGCGGAGGAGACGCTCGAAATCCACTCGGCTGGGTTGACACCACGAGTACTCCGGGAAACCTCCCCGCACGCTTCAAGCAGACGTCCAGTACCCCACAGCAGATGGCCACCCCTGGCAAAAGACCCCGTACCATTGCACATGTCCTACTCCAGGACGGTGAGTAGGATTTTAGTTTTACCTTCGGTGGAGCAGCAAGGCTTCATTCAGCACAAGCGCTGGGAAGCCCCCATTTCCTTTAACCAACAGAAGATCAGCCACTGTTTATTTTACAGTTCATGTTTTACTCCAATTGTAGTCACAATTGTTTTAACTAATAAATGCTCCATATTTCCATCAATATGTCTTATATTGTCTAAAGGGTAATACACTATTGTGGTTTTTGTATTTCTCTTGTCTCCCTCTCTGAGCTATTCCAAAAAAGAAACCTCAGCACAAGACTCTTGTTACCCTCAGTGCCACAAGAGGCTTTTCTACACTGATGAAAGAGATATGCTGCAGCTTAAGGCAACTCACAGACGTATCCCAAGAATAGTGGAAGAGAAGAAAGATGCCACTACTCAGACGCTTCAAGCTGCACAGAAAGCGATTGATTGTCTTTTTGGACGTTTAAATAAGGAGCAAGAAGCTAATTCTGCACTACAAAACTGTCTATCCTCAGCAATTGCTAAGTGTGTTCTCCAGGAGAAAGAAAAAGAGCAGTTGGAGAGTGACCTGGATGGCATTTCAGGTGAGCTGGAGAAGGCATATACTGATGCTGCTGAGAATCGGCGCCTCGCTTCTAAAAGTAATGAATTCCTGGAAATCTCTATGAAGGAAATTGACAGGCTTAATACAGAGCTTTAAGTCTCCCAGGAGGAGATTTGCTACTTCAAAAAAGAGATGTAAGTCGTTCGGGAGGAGAGATGCTATTTGAAAACAGAGATACGTTCTATGAGAGACGCCTCCGAAGAGTTAAATAGTAGGTTTGAAATTATAAACCAAATGAGTAAGAACTTCTCTGTCCAAGCCAGTGAAGGAGATAAAAGACTCCATGAATCAGAAGAGGAGAAGAGACTATTGATAGAAGAAAAGTCAAGGATGCAATTAGCGCTGGAAAAAGCAGAGGGTGACTGGGAAAAAGAAAAATATCAGTTGGAGAATGACAGGTTGATCTTGTCAAGTAAGCTGGAGAAGGCCTTCGCTGATTCTGCCCAGTACCAGACTTTCATGGCTCAAGTTGACGCAGCACTGGAAGCATCTCAGAAAGAGGTTCACAGGCTTACTACAGAGCTGGAAGCCTCTAAGGAGAAGAGTTGCCACTTCAACACAGAACTATGTTCATTGAGAGAAATCTTCGAAGGGTTAAATATCAGTTTTGAAACTATAACCCAAGAGTGCAAGAATCTCTATGTCCAAGTCAGTGAAGGAGATAAGAAACTCCATAAATTAGGAGAGGAGAAGAAACAGTTGGCCCAGGAAAAGTTAGATGTGCAGACAGCACTGCAGAATGCAGAGAGAGTGCTGCAAGAAGAACGTGTCTCCCTGGAGCGGTGCACACAAGCAGAAAATATGCTGCAGAGTCAGCTGCGAGAACTGCGTACACATCTGCAGGACACCAAGGAGAAATGGGTGAATGCTGAGGAAAAGCAGCGAGTTCTGCAGGAAGAAAGTTTCCAGACTGCCTACAAAATAAAGATGCTGCAAGATTATTTGAGTACCCAGTGTGTCCCCAAAGAACAGCATGAGGAGCTGAAGTCCACACTGAGCATAACCAGAGCCTCGCTGGAGGAAGAGCTACAGCTAGCAGCTGAACACACATCTCAGCAACTCTCAGCGCTGCAGGCGCAGATCGCTGAGCTCAAGACACAGCTTGCCAAAAAGGAGAGAGAGAAGGTGTCCGTCTGTCAAGTGGCTGGCCTGACACAGCGCTATGAGGTCAAAATGGCTGATGCCTGCAAATTATTGGACCACACAGCCCGTGATAAGGTCCGGCTGCAGCTGGAGCTGTACAATGCCCGGGAGGAGTACCGGCAGCTGCAGATCAGAAATGAAGAAGATGCAACATATCTAAGCTTTACTCTGAGTCAGCTGGGAGATATGGAGTCGCGACTCAACTCCAAAAGAGTTGAACTGACAACTGCGTTGAGTGGGAAAAGAAGTGCAGAAGGACAGCTTCAAGAGCTGAAAACTCGAATAGCTGGTTTTTCATTGGGTGGTGCCACGAAACGGCAGTCGCAAGAGGAGACCATGGAGAGCGAACTCTGTGTCCCCAATGACTGATGTGGAAAAGCTGCAGCCGTCCTTGATGCCCACATTCCTGATGTCTCTGTCCCTGCTTTTGGGTTGAACGCACCCATTCAGAGGTTCCTTGCAGCAACCAATGTACCTGTGGAGTACCCTCTGCCCGCTGACAAATCACCAGAGGTGGGTCACCTTGAGTCCACTTTTCATCAAGGCCTCCGGGAAGAGCCTGGAGGATCGTCCGGAGAACGCTCTCGAGAGGGGGTAGTAATGTCAGGGTCGTCTAGACCTCCTGCTTAGCCATAGCTTCTTTGTCCACTGGGTGTGCTGCTGCCTTCTGTTTCCTCTGGGTTCCTCTGTCTGCCTGTCTGTAGCTCTGCTTCCTGTCTGTTGCTTTTGCCTTTGCTTAAAGTCAGACTCCTAATGCACATGCTTCTGATTCCTGATCTGTTTCTGTACCTGTACCTGTATTATAGAAGTCTGTTCACAGTAAAAGCCCTTGCTGGTAATCTGGCTTGTCCCTGTTTGTTCCTGTTCTCAGTCCCTGCCCCCAGACCTGTCCTTGCTCCCCTGTCCTGTTCCAGTCTCCTCGTTGCCGACCTCTGCTTGTTACCTGACTTCGCTACCTGCCACCTGCCTCGGACCTCTGCTTGTTTCCTGACTTCGCTACCTGCCGCCTGCCTCGGACCTCTGCTTGTACCTGACTTCGCTACCTGCCGCCTGCCTCGGACCCCTGCTTGTGACCCCTACTACGCTCGTGCTGTTCCGGCCACCGAGATCCTACCCGCCACAGGAGTCTCCCGTGACACACTGCTCTAAGCTGCGGTATTCAAAGCGCCCCGCGTGCGGTTGAAACTTTGCTCCTATGTGTTCATATAACACTGTAGGATCTCTCTGATTATAGGGACCGTGTTTATATCCACCATACAGTTAGGCTTGTCCTCGAGCATATCAGCGCTGATATACTAATGATCAGCGCTGATATAGGGGACAATACATTGTCAGATATTTGTAATATGTGTTCTATCTGTCTTTAATGTATGATCTCTTACTTACCTGCTGATCGGTTTACATTGAACCTCAGTACATTATCTGCCTGCCACCGGGGCTTTGCCTGAATCAGCTGTTCCATGCCGGTCTGTTAGGAGCACTAATCTAGTTGTCGGCTGGTTTTATTGATCCTTAGAGTAACCCTTAGCACTATTAGCCCATACTGATTGATACCATTACCCTATTAAGGGAGTCCTATTGGATAATTGTTACTTCTATGTGCTATTTGGGTTGACGGGGCTTAAAGGGGTTTTACCCCCCCCCCCTTGTTTAAGGATCTCTGTCCATGAATAACCTCACGGATCAGCCATCTGTGTGTGCTTCTCTTGCATATTACCCTTTAACATTTCTCTGACAGGGTGGGTGTATATGGGTCCTGGTATATACTATAATTACCTTTGCAACTATATCCACCGCATGTTAAAGACTCATACCATTATCTGTTCATACCTCCAGCACAGTTTTGGCTGCGCATGTGTTGGGGTGAGTACATTCCCCAACCAACATCTCCCCGAACATGGGGGTCTTTGTGGGTGAATGATATACACTCCGTGTACCACTGCAGCCAATATATATATATATATATATATATCTAGTGCAGAGGATATACATGAGCAGTTGCCTATGACTTTATTAAGGATGCATCAATATTCCCTTCCCAGTCCCGTAGCCAAGCTACATTTTTGTCTACACTACTAGAGCATATAAGGCATTGCTCAAGGTACCCCAAGAGGGTGTTTACATTAATCCTTATATTGATCTCATACTTGCAGACCTTTGCCTTATTAGGCTCTAGGGGCTATACTCATGGAGCGCCTCCTTTAGTATTACCCTTATAGTAGGCAGCTTCTAGTGTTTGAATGGGACTAATACATCAGTCACACGTCAACAGATAGTCACATACAGATATCTACTTTACCTTGCTTAGATGTTATACATATACACCACATATATGTCACCATTGATTCAGAGCGCTTATCAATACACGCTCTGAGAATACACATGTACATTAGGACTGACGTTCTGTGTGGTGGGTACTTTACGGACTTATCTCCATATCTATAGGAGGCTATATACATAGCACCAGATCCTAAATATCTATCAAGGATCTCCATATGTATACACTACTTAACTACCTTTAGTTAAGTTACGAATGACCACAGTCACGTGCTGTTTGACACATTTTCTTATTTTAAAGCCCATTTTTTTATTCATTGTTCACCAATAAAGTATTTTAATAAAATAATTATACATTTAGCTTGATAGAGTGCTGATATACTAGGTTTCCTTTTCTTCTGTATACACTGCTTTCAGCACTCCTGGAGCCGGCGGCAGATGGAGGCGCTGATACCAGAACGAAGGGGAACCAGATATCACCCCTAAAGCCTGTCCTGTTTCCCCAACATCAGGGGGATCTCAGATATTCTGTGAGCCAACAGGTACTTAGCACCACTACACACCTGGTAGCTGGGGAATCTCCCAGAGGGTGGGGGAAACACCGCTACAGTATGATAAAAATTAGACACTTTTTTTGGCTAATAATGCATTTTTATGTTACCGCAGTTTGATGTAACCGGGCCTTTGTGTCTTTATTTTAATGAAGTCTTGTTGAGTCCTCCACTGTGAATTACTTTTAACCAAATAGTTGGAACATTCATTTCTTGAAGTCAGAAAATCTGACATCGTGAATCAACATACTGTACAGTTTGACAGGCACTCAGGTATTCTGCTCGAGTATCTGATCATGAATGGGAGTCACAGTACACTTAATTAGTATTTCAAGAGCATTAACAAAATAAGAAATAATTTTGGTTTATTGACTGCATTAGGAACCCCTACTTTATATACCTTAATACTGAAAGATGTGTCTTCCTGTGCTACTGTCCATGGAAATGTTTCTGAGATTAGATTTTAGTGTGTGTCTGTGTGTCCGAGCTATTATTTTTCAAAGTGCGAATGCAATGGAAAACCTCACAGAGCCTTGAGCACCATCACTAACAATCAAAAAACAATCGCACTCTCAAAAAAGTCAGCAGTAACTTTTTATGAAATCCATAAAACATTTCCCATAGCTTCTATTTTGAGTTTACTAGTACTAGTGGTCACATTCCAGCATACCACTTACAGAACAAGAATATGAACAAGCTCATGAGTATGTGGCTCTCTAAGGCCGAGATTTATCGAGCTGCGATCCATGGTATTGCACCCTGTTCTGGTGGGAATTGCCCTTGACTGGATCAACAATTACCGCTGGATTGTGGTGGGTAATAATGCATCACAGCTTGATACTGTAAATACCAGTCTAAGCGTTCTCGCCCAATACTAATTTATTTTATTTAGAACCACAAGGTAATTCAGATGATTTAACATCTACTGCTGAGGCTCATCTGAGTCTAACACATTGCCAGTTTTTCCCTGGCTTTTTCCTGGAATGCGACGCACTTCACCTGGAGCATGCCGCATTCATTTTGCGTTCTCAGCCACAGGTCATGCGCGGTTTATGCGCGGTTGATGCGTTTATTGAGAATGGTTCGGATTTAATAGGCTGCAATTCTTCGCGTGTCCGCCAGATGGCAGATATTCATGAATTGTAACACCTTGATAAAGTCCTGCGGGATGAAACGCGTTGGTGCGGCTGTCATGTACACCCATTTGTGAGTCCATTCATTAAATACCCTCTATTTTATTTTGGAGTTTGCCCAATATTTTTTCCAAGTACCTTTCCAGTTGCAAAGCATCCTTTGCTCCCCTTCATCTCTATGAATTGTAATGCACATGCGCTTCAGTAATGTGTCGACTTGCAGGTGTTTTGTGTAAAAAAGATACCACAGTGTGCTATTGTAACTTGGCCTTGAGACTGAAGGAAGAGGTTGCAAAAATGTATCAATTTAGGCTTTTCATATTAAAGAAAGACAAAGACCAGTTTCGGTTACAGTATTCTCCAGAGACCCGCCGCCCGCCATGAGTGTTCAAGTGCAGCCCGCTTTCCAAAAACCCGACAGAAGTTACGCGTATTTGATATGGGCCGCGATTAATGCAACAGAGGATAAGATGGCAACAGTTGTTCAAATTTATCAGTATTTTATCGAAAACTATGACTTTTACAAATTTTCGCCAGCTCTTCATAGGTGAAAGCGTGCAATAAGGAAAAGGTTATGTAGCGATCCCTGTTTTTATCGTATTGAGTCACAATTTGTTGGAGGGTATTCCTGTATCTATGATCATGATGACGGCAAAAGGTGAAGGGTCGTGTTAAAACCAACTAAGAAACGACAGTCGCTGCCAAGCAATGCACCAGCAACGGCTTCCAATGACGATCCCACCGTAAGTGACAACCCTTGCTGTCTATCCAGCAAGCCTGAGCCGGAATTCGCGTGCAGTTTCGATCAAGCTTGCATGTACCTAAGCAATTTCCTGCCTCATCAGCTGACTACAGGTGGACTAGTCCCGCTGCAAACTATCGACGTGGATGATCAAGAACGCTGGACTGGCAGTGGACCGGCGCCGGCGCCAGCTGAATTGGAAATTCTATGTTAAGTATCGTTAGTATTGTTGCCGTATTAATTTCTGTGTTTTTTTTTATTTTGACAATGCAGTATCAATATCGGTGCGATTCGAAAGTAAAGCAATTCTCCTGTAAGCAATATCATTGGCTGAGCGGCTTCTACAGTACTGTACTGCAGATACTGAACAATTGGTGGAACGCTAGGCGCATGCGCATTGGAACCTTCTTGAAACGCATATGCGTGTCATTACATCGACGGTAGGCGCGTGCGCATGTGAACAGGAGATGCCCCCCGAGAAAATTATTGGTGGGACTGGCTGGGAGCGTCTTTAGGGGGCTGACCATTACAGTAAAACTTTTCTTTTTGTTTTTCCTCAGAAAAGAAAACGGCTAATGGAGGGATTTCTATGGCTAATATCGCTTTGTGTAACAATGCCTGCACATTGCTGAACCGGATTAAAAAGCCACGTATTAAGAACACAATGGCAAGATTCAAAAAGTTAACGACCCTGTGGAGAGGGGGGGGGGGGGTTGGGTGACTCATGCGCAGTAAGCAGCTAGCTCCCATCTCAAAGAGGCTTAGAGTACACGCAGGCGCAGTGAGGCGATTGACGCTCGGCTAGGGACGGATTAAAAACACAATGACTAACTTCAGAAAATGAATGACTGTGGAGGTGTCTGTCGAAAAGAGTTTGTGTGTGCGTGGGGGAGGGATGAAGGATTAGTTGTGCAGCAGTTCAAAGAAATTACATACTGTAGAGTAGAGTACAGTAATTTCAAAAGGCAGTTCATCATAATAATTTGATCAATAACCCCCCAAATACAACCCCCAAATACAGTACATAAAAAGCAAGTCACTTAATCTCCCTGTGCCTCAGGCACCAAAAACATAGATTGTGAGCTCCACGGGACAGGGACCTGTGCCTGCAAAATTTCTCTGGAAAGCGCTACGTACTGTATACTGTAACAGCGCTATACAAAAACATGCAATTATTATTATTATTATTATAATATCAAGGTGATGCTCTGTGCAAATAAAATTCGAGAAGGGATTTTCCAAAACGTTGCCGTAAACAAAGCCTCAAAGAGAATTACACGCAGGCGCAGTGAGGCTTTGTACTGTAGCTCGGCTATGGACGGATTAAGAACACAATTGCAAGATTCAGAAAATTAATGACTCTGTGTTGAGGGGGGGGGGGTTGGGTGACTCATGCGCAATAAGCAGCTAAACTGCTAAATAGCTCCCATCTGAAAAAGGATCACACGCAGTGAGGCTTTGAAGCTCGGCTATGGACGGATTAAGAACACAATTGCAAGATTCCAAAAATTAACGACTCTGTGGAGAGGTGGGGATTGGGTGACTCATGCGCAGTAAGCAGCTAAGCAGCTAAATAGCTCCCATCTGAAAAAGGATTACACACAGGCGCAGTGAGGCTTTGAAGCTCGGCTATGGACGAATTAACAACACAATGGCAAGATTCCGAAAATTAAAGAAAGCCGCATGAAGTTCAAAGCTAAAGACATACTTTAATTTCAAAAGGCAGTTCATCATAATAATACACCCCCAAATACGTTATGTAAAAAGCACACAAATCAACCATGTGCAGTCAAACGCACAGGGTCGCAGACAAAAGCTACAGCACAGATTGAATATCGTAATACAGTAAGATGGTTTTTGCAGGCTTGTGGAGAAAAAAAAATTACAATAAAAATTTTTTTTTCACTCACTCAAGCATGCAGTTGTGGGCGAAGTTACAGGCGCATGTGCAGTACATTCCTGCTGTCAAGCAGGAATGTGATTGAAACCAGACACACGTTCAAAGGAATGGTGTGAGAGAGATGTACTGCATGGTAGATAAGTTGAAATACCCTGCAGTGCAGTTAATTATCCTGAGCGAGGGGAGAGCGCTGTATATGCCGAAATGTGACACTGTTACAGTACAGTACACGCTTATGCGTTTCAACAATTTTCAAATGAGACATACTGTACTGTACTGCAGAACAGCACTGCAAATGCATGTATACTTTAAATATGCAAATTTACAATTACTGCGCGCACACACAGACTGTGTACTGACCTAGGTTGAACCGCGAAGGTATTAGACTTCCAAGACAACAGCTCGCAAACGCCCCCCTGAGTTTTTACACGGCATTGCAGTATTGCAGACAGCGAGAATAAAATGCTAATATCACGAGCGCGAAAATAACGCAGTTCACTCCGGGCAAAAACGACAAAAAAACGCACATAACCGGGATAATCTGAGAACCGCGGATCTAGCCGACTTAGACTCAGATCGGCCGCCACTGTATTCTAGGATGGCTGCCTTTTTAGGTCCCATAATAGAAGAGGGAGGGGAAAATCACCCTTTCCTGACATGGGTTATTACCCCAACATTCCAAATCAATAAAATCCCTGTCTTTGAAACGATTGCAGCGGCTTGCAGATATTGGCATTGCTAGGATGTATGTACAGTACCCATTTGTTTTTGTCATAAACTTGTGAGCAACTTTGAAGTCTATTTACATTTATGTATATAGTTGACTCAAAGGACTCTACTAAGAGTCAAACCTACGAGGTTATGGATTCAGTATATGACTCAGCCAGAAAAGGTCATAGAAAATGTATAAGTTTCTCCCTCTCCCCCCCCCCCCTTTTTTTGATAACAGCTGTTGCTTCCTGACAGCAATGCCAGATTTGTCTAGGAGCAGATACTGATCTTCGCAAAAACATAATCAATTAACAAAATAAACTTAGCAAAGAAACCATAACCAAAGAGAGCCTTCAGTAAAGAGAAAGTTTATGAACTGAGAAGGAATGAATGTGCAAATAGAGTGCAGGTGTTTTCGTTTTTCCAGTGGAAGTATGTGTCGCCCTACTTATTACATCTGAGGTTAGGAATGAGAAAAGCATAGATGGGGTAATAGTTGCACCATTCTGTTCCAGCTTTTACAAAATTGCAGAAGTAATTCAAAACATTCAGATGGAATTGAACAACGTTATAAGATGTTTGTGCTGGCAGATTCAGATATATGAAAAAGAAAGGCAGTAAGGAAAGAGAGACACAAACCAATAGAAAGTACAATGCAATAAAGATCAGAAATTATTATATACATAAAATGCAATGGGAAGAAAACCAAAGTACAAAATATAGCTCAACCCCCTTATAACGCTGTGCTTGGGGTCCAAAGAATCAGATTGCGTTATAAGCGGATCGCATTAGAAATAATGTAAAATTGTATGCATTGTACAATAAAGTATTTAAGATACCAATAATCGTGTTGTAAAGTATTCATAGATACGAAAATTGGGAGCCATGCTTGCATCGCGTTATAAGCGGATTCGCGTTGTAACGGATTGTGTTATAACGGGCTTGAGCTGTATTAAACATTTTAATTCCAGCATGTATATATGCCAATACCTTTGCTAGTCTATATTTTCTTTAGTACAGAAGCCATGCTCATATAAAACTAATGGTTACTTATTTAAAGAACACACCTTTGAACTACTTTGTTAATATACAGTATTACATGCATGATTATTTAAAAAAACTTACATTGTTAAGATGTCTTGGCGGAAAGTCTGGAAAACCTCTGATGGAATAACTTTAAAACAGAAATGGGATACTGACCTGGGAAAAAAAAAAAGTAAACAATACATTTATTGAATGCAATACTTTATTCAACATAGTAGACACTTGTAATTTTAGCCTGATGTAAAGGGTTTGACAATTCTTTGTACCGAATATCTGCTTCTTTTGAAGATATCCTGTCCTTGTTTATACTGTATGGTCCAAAAAAATCAATTCAGAATTTTGGGCAATATTTTCCCAAACTCATAGGTGTTTATTAAGTTAGACAAATATACATGGAAAATTAAATATAACTGTTGATGCCAGTCACTGTGAGGGTATCACATTCTACACTTGATAAGGGATTTTTAAGGTTTTGCAATCTCTGTACATTGAAATTTCTGTAACAGATATAGTTGAGCCATCACCCATTGGTGGTTTTTTTTCTGTATCTATTTGGGATGTTGTTGTTTTTTGTATGTATTCAGGGGTGGGCGGGTTGTATGTATTTTGGGGGTGGGTGGTTGTATTTGGGGGATAGGGGGAATTTGTATGTATTTGGGGGGGGGTGTTTTTTATTTTTTATATATTTAGGGGGTTGGGGTGGTTTGTATGTATTTGAGGGGTGTTTTTTATTTGTATTTGGAGTGGTGGGAAGTGTATGTATTAGGGGGGTGTTTATTTTATTTGGGGGGTTTATATGTATTTTGTGTGGGGGATAATTATTGTGGTGGATTGTGTGTGTGACCAGGGGGGAGGGGGTAATGAGTGTGAGGAGGGGCAATTGAGGAAGTGTGATTGAGTGAGAGAAGGGTAATTGATGGAGGGGTGAGAGACCTCAGAGGAGACGGGGGATGTAAAAGTGAGGAGGAGAGAGGGGAGAAGGGGTAAGAGTTAGATGGGGAGAGGAACACATGGGAAGTGGGAGAGAAATAGAGGAGGGGGCTCACAATGGGATGTGAAATTGGGGACTCACAAGACTGCCAACATGCAGGGGGGGGGGAGGGCCTGTTGAAACTCTAGTCCTGGGCCATGTGAAATCTGTCGGCAGCCCTGGGTACTGAAGTGGATCCAACTTTAGAGGATCCACTTCCGTATTATATTTTGATTTGTCACATAGCATAAAAGAGAATGCAGGAAAACAAGCTATAGTATGTGAGGTGGAGTGTTATGAGGGCAGAGAAAGGACACAGTGAAGGGAAGCAACAAACACATCAAAAGATTTTAACCTCCATTTTACATTACTATAAAACAGAAGATGTATGCAATACATTTACTACATTAAACGTTTGACTTAAGGTACAAAGAATTACGTTTTGTAGTCTAGTTTTTATTGTGAGAATACTTTCATTTTAGTGCAAATGGGAAATGTTTACACATTGGGAACAGAATAATACACTCTTCTGGGAACATTAGTTTCCCATAATTGATTTTGTGGCAGTTGCTCACGCACAGGGCTGTTTACAATTGATTCGCCTTATAAAGTTTGAGGTCAGGTCACACATGTTCAAAAGCATGAGAATGAATTGAGTTGGTAGAGCTAGGTGCTCAGAAATCAGTCTCGGGCACTTCAGTCAAATTGCAGTTTCAGTATAATATTTATTCACGACAGTATCTGTAATCATGTACCATGAGAAATTTAAATTGATTAAAAGTTTGTCTATCACATGCTAAATCAAATGCTGTACAAATACAATCATACCTTCTTTATAATGATGCATTCATTTAGAAGCAAGTCTGGAATTTACTAATTCTGTCTTTCTGTTTTTTTTTATAAATACATCTTTGGGGCCAATTAATAGAACATAAACCATATATAATCAATTCTTATTGATGGTCCCTGTACTATAGGGACCATGGGGTTATGAATATTATTTCCATGATCATCAAGCAAGGAAAGTTTTTTCCAATTTCCAGAAAAGGAAATTGGGATCATTTTGCTAATCTTCAATCATGATTCGTTTATTTGCCCAGTTTTTCAACAAGGGCATTTAATTAGTCACATACGTTACCATGAAAATGTTAATGCTATGTTACTTAAAATCCACCACTACTTTATCTTGTGAAAACAGTAACCAAACAAAAAATATTTTCGGTAATGCAATGTGGGAGCTTAAATTGGGAGCTCAGGGAGCTGGTTAGATCAGTTTTTCGAAGTAAACGATGCTTGCTGAGCCAGTTCAATATTTATGAACAGGAAAACACTACTGTATGCTAAATTTGGCTGAATTCTTCTTGCAGAATAATATGGTAAGTAAGCTAAAAGTTAATTTATTATGCTGTATAATTTAATGTGTCTACATGTATCAGCTAAAATCTGTAACCAGACTGGTCTCGTTTTAATATATATATATTTTTAAAGGTAGTATGAAAAGTTTTCTCAATGATATAAACTTGTGTCAATTAGAGTCAAAAGTATGTCACAGATTAGACTGAATGTTAACACTATGTATATGAGTGGGGTTCCTAGCAACATTGTTGTGTGATGAATTTTGGCACATTTTCTTTACATTCAGTGTTGGATCATCAAACGTTACTGCTAATGGTCTTTCTGAGTGTAATAACAAATCAAATGTTTGTTCGTCCCCTTTACAATTTTAATGTCACATTTACCCCATTACATCGGACACATATCTGCCCAGGAAAAGTAACAAGTATTTTCACAGACTGATTATTTCATTGTACAAGTTTAGCCAGCCTCATTGTTGCTAATGATAGTACAACATATCCTGTTACAACTAATATCAGAGACTTTCCATAGTATGTCAGTGATGTCAGTGATGGTGCACAATGTCACAGCATACTGTACACCACTACAACCTACAACTTGCCAAAAGCAGCAATGAAGTCAGCTACATCTTTATTACGAGACCAAGTGGATAAACTAGACATCATTTTACTTCAATATGTTAAATGTTACAAACAATACCAACATTGTGAAGATGCAGAAAGAGATTCTGAAAGAGTTACTCATACCGTACATTAGATTCAACATATGTATTGCATGTAGCCCCTCCATTTGTTATGGTATGTTGTGTTATATAATGTGATACACAGGGCTGAGAGTACAACTGAATCATATGGAAAGATTCTGATTTTCTGTTCTTTGTTACACTGTGATTCAGTATTTTATATTCTCCTTGTTTGACAATGTGCAACATAAAATATTGCATGTATGTAATATTATAAATTCTAGAAAGGTTGATTTTACAATTTTTAGTTAATTCTATTACAAATTATACAATACTTAGATTTGAGCAATATTTCACCATTGTTTTGTAATGTTTCTTGACTTATCTGTTTTTGAATCCACAGTGTACCTCAATGTCCCTTTATCAAATCCTTTGCAGTTAGAATAGTCAATCTCAACAACATATATTCATTGCTCTTTCTAAACTCAACTTAGACTAACAATAATTGATCATTTTACTCTGCAGGACTTCAACATAACCACATATTCTTTATCATAATGCACAAGGCAATTATTGACTTAAAATCCATGTTATATTATCAGTTTTGATGATCCAATCTATAAAAAATATTGCAAACTTATGTTTGGTTACTACCTTATTCTAATGTGAAACCCAAATAAAAAAGCAGAACAATACTACATCAAAACCTTTACAAAAAAATAAATGTTTAATGAGATTTCTTTAGCAGGATTTTTCTGTGCACCAAGTTCATTCTATATATTTCTCTTTTGAAACATAAACATAGTTTTTGTTAACCTTTGGTTTGTATTTCAGAAAAACAATATTTGTGTTACATAAAGAAGAAGCGAGAGACTCTTCCTAAAGTAAACTATTGTTCTTCCAGAAAAAAATTGTAACAGAAAAAAGTAGTGATGCTTTGGGATGTATATATCAAGTCAAATTGGAGCAAAATATATGCAAATTACTCAATTTTCTCTTTGTATCAATGTATCTAGGAATTTTCTCCAATTTATGTGTTTGCAATTTGGGAAGTGTCAATAGGAGGAGTTAGAGAGAAGTTTTATAACACCCAGGTTATAATGAGATACGTTACATTCACTGTCTCAGTGCGTTACTTTTTTATCTTCAATTTTCCTAAAAAAGAAAAACTGCCAAGTCAGAAGTGGCATAAACTACCAATGACTAACAATTGGCTTCTAATATTTAATTCAAATGCAAGCAGAAAAAAAAGCAATGTGATAAGGCAAACTTGTATTTGCACTTTCTTTACATTGATACAGCTCCTACATTGTGTCTGTACATAAAAAGAAGTTCTAGTAATATGTGGTCTCTAGTAACGGTAGTCCAAGTAAAGGTGCACTCACGGTACCAGCTTAAAAAACAGCATGGATGTACAACAGCGACAGTCCCGCTGGAGGCGGAACCACCGGTATCATAGAAGTGGAAAAAGAGGCACTCCAATGTTCTTCAAAAGATAGAACATTTATTACACAAAGACCGATCCCTGTGTAATAACCTTTGGAACACCATTGGATGGCCTCTTTTTCCGTCTCTATAAACAGTACCGTTTTAACCACCATATATAATCCATAAGGACAGTTACAAACGTGGTTTTGCATAACCATCTACTACCTACGATAATGAGGGTGAGAGAGATCTGGAAAGATATTGTAACTGTGCACAAAAAGGACACACCTGAGATACCTGGTATATGGTAATTTGAATTTGCAAGGTATATTCAAATGACTTAAATTAGCATATATCCCAGGTATCTCAGGTGTGCTCCTTTTTTTTTTTTGCTCAGATAATTTTTTTTAACAATTGGCACGTTTCAAACTCCATTACAATTGCACTTGTATTAGCCTCAAATGTCTCCACCTGTGCCAGCTGCATAAAACATATTTTTTTTGGTATACAGCAATGGACTGTGCTTGGCATAAAGAGGGAAATGGCATGAACAACCTACTGTATAACTAGCTTGGAGGTTATGCTTTCTGAGTTTTATGTATTAGGGTGTATGCGGTATGTTAACCCCTTTAATGTCTGGTGCATTCATTTGCAATGCAATGGTAGCATCATTCATCAAGGAGGTAAAATACACTTCTGCCATAGGGTTTTGTAAGAAATCCAATTACATAGCCCTATGGTAGAAACGTGAAATATCCCCCTCCACCCCAAACCCTCCACCTGCAATTACTAATGTCTAATTTTGGAAAGAGTTGGATGATTTTGGATTGCTCACAGGGGAACATTTGGGGAAAGGGGGGTTAGGGAGAAGGTCATAATAGTAGATTATAACAGTAAATATGTGAGAGGAAGTGTGTGCATTCAAGTTTTTGCTTAAAAAATACTGAAACATTTGGCCCCTGAACTTAGTGTATTTTTGAAGCAAAAACTGTAATACACACTCTACCTCTAACCCAGGGGTGCGCAAACTGGGGGGCATGGTATTTTCCTTGGGGTGGCGTGGCGGTTGCAGAGACCTCACACTCTTTCCCCATGCATGTAATGAAATGCCGGGGGAGGCACGAGACCTCTGCCACTTCCCTTATCTGCTCTCAGCCAGCACCTCAATGACGCATCGCCACGACAACGCGGCATCAAATGATGCAGCGGGGTCAAATGGCAACGTGTCACATGACGTTGTGATGTCATATGATGCATGGTAAGCAGGTAAGGGGGGGGCGCAGGCAAGGGGAAGCACAGACAAACTGAAAAGTTTGCGCACCCCTGCTCTAACCCATTTACTATTGTAAATAGCGCACGTGAGACCCCCTACACTCATTGGCAGTCTTTTGGCAGCACAGGAGTTTAGGGTTTTATCAAATGGGTGGTGTTCCGTGTGGGCAGGTTTGAGGTCCTTATTTTCTGTGGGCAGGATCTGGGTCTCCTCTTCTATGTGTGACCTGCCAGCTCGTAACATGTGAAGAAACTCTGGAGTCCCAGCAGCGTGGCACTTCCAGTCCCTGGCTACCACTTGATTTGTCTGTCAACCTGCTTTTCCTTCTGTTGAAGGCCCGGGGACAAAATGACTGTGGGCCCCACTTTATTTGGCACACTGGCCCAGCAGCAAGAGGCTACTAGATAAGGCTGGTCCCCGAGAGGAGTCTACTCAGATCAAGAAGGTAAGGCCTGAGGCATGGAGGCGCAGGAGTACACTTGTGTCTAGGAATGCAAAGACATGAGGGGACACCCAGGGAGCATGAGTGCGGGAGTGGTCTGGGTCTCCAGTGGAATTAAAGCCCACCCATGAGGGAAGCCGTGTGGTGACATCACCGGCTGGGACGACAGCAGCATGCCCACGTGGGGCACTGAGAGCAAGTGCCACTAATAGGTTCAGTCCCAGCCTGCACAGTACCATGAAAAAGAAAATACAGGGGCAGAGCAGTGGGGAGAAAAGGATCTCTTTGGGAGACTATTGGGCAGCAACCTATTGATCCCCATATAAAAGATGAGGAGTCTAGGGAAGCTTGGGGACATTTGCATTCAATTGAGTAGAATCTTTAGCTGTTAGTTTTAGTGACATAGCCACAGGAAGAGATGTCACCAGGTTGGCTGGCAGATTGCAAAGTACTATGGGTACCAGTTGTGCTTGCTCCTGTGTCCTCTCCCATTCTTGCGTTGGTTGATAGGGACACCAAAATACCAGGAGTGAGTATAGGACACCTACTTGCACAATCCACTGATTGCTTTTAAGAATCCAATTCACGTATTTGAATTGCCGAATCCGGATTGGATTGGTAAAATTCACCAGTCGATTGTATTCAATGGCGGTTTTTGATCCGCACAGATTGAAACTGGAACAATCCTCAGATGAATTTTAAACCGCAGAACAGATTTTGAATTGAAAACCTGGGAAATTCTGCAAAACGGATTTTGACAGTTTTGCCCATCTCTAGTAATTTGGCACTACTACCATAACGCAAAAGGCATGTTTTACTTCCAGGAATTCCTTAAAAGCAATATAGGTTGCAACGGAGTACTCATTTTGGACTCTTTGTAGTTGTGCTCCAAACCTCTTCACATGCAGAAAGACTTGCAATGCTTTGCTCTGCTATTGTAGTACATTACAGGCCTGTCTGACTGTGAAGGAAGTTGTAATAAATGTGGAATCCTATTAGATAAAATCAAAGGTCCAGCTTGCTCTACCTTCTATAATAATGATAGCCTAGGAACAGACGGGCCTTAGAATATTTGATGGACCTTATGCTGTTCCCAGAATAGCATGGTCATGTGTAGAGTATGAGCAGCAGATCTGTGGCCTTGAGGGCGTGATTGAAATTCTTGATTCTCACTCTTAATGGCAGAGGGTGGATCCAGGCTATGTACCGTATTGGCCCGAATATATTGTATGGCCTCGCACATAATACGACCCTAAAATAAAAAGGTGTTAGGCTGCACATATAATACGAGTACAGCTTTCACAAAGGCATTTTTAGGAAAAAAATATAGCACTATATGCAGGCCAATACGGTAATCACATACAAGCGATTTGGTGCTTTCTAGAGATAGGCAAATGTGGGATGCATTTATCTTTTTTTTTTAAAAAGAACAAAAGTTGAAGGGTGTGTTCATTACTATAATAACTTTATTATCAGAAAGCAGGGACCAGCTTCCTAGGAGAAATAGGAGGCTGTCAAGTAAATTGAAGGAATAATCCAGGCATAAGACTTTCAGCATATGTCTGCACGGATTTACAGTCCTTGCTAGTGTGATTGGGGAAAATATTTGTGGGCAGATTAAATATACTGTACTTCCAAGCCACAGTTTAGGTCTTGGCAAAAATGTCCAGTCCTCTTTTCCTCAAAAAATGTCAAGAATTTTACCTATTACAACATATTTATTTTCAATTAATTGAAAATGTACCGAAAAAAAGCGATGATTAAAAATTTAATAATAATAAAAAATAAAAATAATAAAAAATAAAAATAATAACTAGAAAGATTTAATTGTGCACTATATCTATCATGGGTGACTCTAAATCTAGCCTGATTTCACTAGGAGTTTTCCGATAAAACCGCCAATTTTTTTATAGTGTTGAAACTGCTATTGGAAGGCAGAGAGAAGTTGGATTTGAAGGCAGTGAAATAGCTACTTAATCACAAGTGATTCCCCTTTGTCACGTGATTTGTAGGTTGTTTTAAATGATTGCCAGAAATGTTTACTGCTTCTAATCTCTCTTTTGCTCTATTTTCTCATACAGTACATACAGCCTTTTTTACTATTTCGCTTAGGTGACCCAGCCTAGGAAATAAACCTGATCAATCTGCAGCTATTTTGACCAAAAACACTCTTCGGACTATATTGACTATGAGCAGAAGGATAATGTTGAGTTCTGTGTGGATTTCCTATTCGGTTAAAATTCCGGGACTTTTCTATTTGGGGCAGGCTTCGGCGGTCCACTTACCATAAACTAAATTAGGAGAAGGCGACTGCGAAAAATATTGAATCTGTTACTATATATTAAGCTTGTGGGCTTTATGGAGGTTATGCCTACTGGGCATATGATGAAGCCAGCAGTCATAAGATGGCTGTACAGCACCATATATTGATTCCACATGGACATGAAACTGTTGCTTTCCTTGAGGATACTGCAAGGCCGATTGTCTTCATTTCTGTACCAGGCTGGCAGTCAATACAGGGGACAGTTGGAAAGCAGTCAAATAGAGGTGTGTGATGGGGATTAAATGAAGGTCGCTGGATCCAAGCATGCAAGTTCTGACAGGATTGTTCCAGTGTTTCGGTAGTAACCAATCACATAATGTCTTACTGTTGGAAGGCAAAGTTGGCTACAGCAAAGCCCGCAATGGGAAAGGCACCATATTTCAATAGAGTTGTAGTTTTAACACTGTTTGCTGGCTTTCAGTTACTGTAGGTTTTTCAATTCCTTCATATGGGCAAGCTGTTACATGACATGAGAATTTGTGTAATTTTTCCATAAATAGCTTCAGATGTAGCAGACTTTATTACCCCCACTAGCATGTTGCAGCGGAACATACACAACACACAGTAGACATTGTCTTTAATTAGTGCGCCAGCGGGTCCACTAACGCATGCTGCATTTCTAGGTTTGGGCCCCATGTCAGTGTGGCTATCATATTAAAGGTTCAGCCCAGTCATTGCTTCTATCAGTCAAGATGGATACTCAGGTTTCCAGTTTTGGTACCCATCTTATTCTGGCTAAAATGGCTTACTGATATGACAATGTGTGCTCTGTAGCAGTTGTTTCCTCTATGCATACAGTATATAATGTAATGTATTTGAATGACTCCTTTGTGTGTTAAGTGTGTACTTTACTTAGCACACAAAAGAAATTGGGCTCAGCCCCCACTGACACAGTTCCCAGTGGACAGTTTGAATTTCTCACTCTCTTAAAGCACTGTTATCTACCACGGCCCTAATTGGCCAATTTTTGTTTTGTGTTAACACCAAAGCGAGGCTTGATTTGAGTAGACAAGCAGGACAGTTGAAATTGCTATTCAGCACATAGCATCCTCGAGGTATTGAGAGACAAGAACCCCTCATATGGTGTGGGACTAGGGATCGCAATGCTGTTCTTCATTGCAGTCCATCCACTGTACCTAATGGATAATTACATGTTCAAAACCGATTTTCAGGAAAGCATTGAAAGAGCAGTTTTGTTGCCGGCGCCTCAGTCGTTTTAAGGTCCTAATTTACAGTACCTTACATGTGGCACTGGTGCCTGCCAGGGTGGGATGTCCAATCACATTTCTGCATTTGGACAAGTAATATGGTGGGCTCTCTCTTAAAAATGAACCCTCCTCTATATTGGTCTCTCTCTCTGGATTGTGTGCACATCTTTTTAAATGTACTGTCCCTTATACTACATTGGTCTTTCCTTGTCTTCAGGGTCTGGATGGTGTGTGAGTTTTCATAAATATATTCTCTGGAAAAATTCGACTGGAACTTTTTTTTTTTTTTTTTTTTTTTTTTATAACTCTCATTTTTATTTGGTATTACAGAGCATACATAATATCACCACCTATTGGCATACGTTACAGAATACCCAATTTTGTCATCAAAACAGTGACACGTAGACAGGACATGAGACAGACGTAACAAACCACACGTAAACCACATCACTAAGACGGACAGGACAAACTAGACTGGGGTGAGACACATTAGGGTGGGTGGGGGTGGGGGGCACCTTTTTTTTAAGGTTCAATTTAACTTTTTTTTTTTTATAACTTGTATTTTTATTGAGGTAAGGTACAGGAACAACGTATAACATGACACTGATATAAACAATTAAAATAAAATTCAGCTAACATGTAGAAGTGATATATTGCACTAGGGGTGACGACAAGAAAACAAAAGACAAGACTGACTTAGACAGCACCAAATTCTCGGTGGGTAAGTCGTTTGAGTATTTGAATATCATACATAACAATTTACCGGGTGATGGGGGGGGGGTGACACAGGAGGGAGAAGGATGGTAGGGGTGGGACTGCTGATAGGGGGAGGGGGGGGATGATAGGATTACGGATGGAGTTTCTGAAGACTGTTTATTGGAGCCCATCTTCACATCATTGTTATTGAGGATCCCTTTTGTCTAGTTGAACGTGGCACCTGAGGCCTCTGTGTGGAAGTGGAATACGGTCTTTACCCACCGAAGGAGAATGCACCTCGAACTATCAATGCCATATTGTGTCGCACTCCACCCCGGGGATGTCTGTTTGGGCTAGCCAAGGGATCCAGATTTTTAGATAGTTGATGCCAGTGTCATTAACCAGACTCGTTAACTTTTCCATCTGGCAGACAAACCAAATCTTGTTTCGAATCTTGGGGGTTGATGGAGTTTCATTAAGTTTCCATACTACTGCGATCTCGCACCGGGTCGCTATGGCAAGATGCCCAATTAGGTTATTGCTTGCTCTTGAGAGCCCTTCTAGTGGTCTGTTCAACAAGAACAGCCATGGGTCTAGAGGAATCGGGAGGCCCAAGATCCTCAGAGTCCAATCTTAAATTTCTTCCGAGAGAGGGGCGATCCGTGGGCAGGACAACAGCATATGTAACAGGTCGGCCGACTCCCCACACTGTCGAGGGCACAGCGGGGAGAGTCCCGGCACATACCTTGATAATTTTAGCGGGGTGTGGTACCATCGCATTAGGACCTTATATGCATCATCCTTAAGTGTGGCGCAAATTGAGCTTTTGGCAGCTGCCAGATAGATTTTGTTCCAGTCTTCGTCGTCTAGGGATTCTCCTAGGTTGGACTCCCACTGGGATCTGTATCTCGGGTGTCTCTGCTCGGGGTCCTCAGAACCGACCACCTCCCCATATAAATGCGATGTGAGTCCCGAAGTGTCTGATTCTACCAGACAGAGCTTTTCAAAATTAGTCAGTGCTGGGTAAGGGGCTAATTTATTATAAAATGCTCGTACCTGGAGGTATTTGAAAAATTCAGAGTGGGGAATATTCTTTTCAGATCTAATATGTTCGAATGATTTAATTTTTTTACCAATTCCCTCCAGATCCCTGAGGCGCATATAACCGGCCTTTATCCAACCAGAGGTACTACCATACTACAGGCCCGGAGCAAAGTCGGAGTTCCCCCAAAGGGGGGACATCAGGGAATTTTTAGTGGTAAGGGAGTGACTGTGCTTTGACGTGTTCCATATTGTCAGCGAGTTGGTCACAGAGGAAAGCGGAATGTCAGCACCTGAACGTGCTGTTTTAGGGAGCCAAATCAAGGATTTCAGCTCTATTGGGGTGCAAATTGCCCTTTCTAGATCCACCCATCTTTTCAATGCAGGGTTGGAATGCCATTGAACAATTTGGCTTAATTGCGCCGCTTTGTAGTAGGACCACAGGCAAGGTACCGCTAAGCCCCCTGCAGCAGGGGGTCTTTTCATAATTAGTTTGTTTATTCTCGGTTTTTTGCCTCCCCAGATAAACTTGGAGATATCAGACTGAAGCGAGAGTAGGTCTTTCAGTCTCGGTGGCACCGGTAACGTTTGGAATAGGAATAGGATACGGGGAGGAGATTCATTTTGATACTTTGTATCCTGCCTATCCAAGAGATTCTTTGGGAGGACCACTTTAAGATGTCAGCTTTTAGAGATCGAATTAGGGGGGGATAATTTGCCTTATAAATGTCTCTGACGTCTCTGGTAATATGGACTCCCAAGTATTTAATCTGGTTCTGTTTCCAATTAAAATCAAAATTAAGCTTTAGTAGCTTTTCAACCTCCCCGGGGAGGCTGATATTAAGAGCTTCCGATTTAGATTGGTTGAATTTAAATACAGATATTTTAGTAAATTTGTCTAGCAAGTTGAAGAGGTGGGTTCCTGCTAAACATGTATATATTTACCAACAGCATTACACTGTAGAAACTGACAATGCTATTCTTATTTTTTTTTGTATGTTACTTGTTTCCCCGTCCTCCCCCACCCTGACGTGTCACCCCCCCTCGCCCATCCCCCCCCCTTTCCCTACCTCCGCGGAGAGAGGAGCCGCCGACATGGATCCACTTGGAGCCTCTATCACCACATCACCAGTCAATCCAACAGATGGAGATCCTGACCCCAGGAACGGGGTAAGAACCTGGTGCACAATCCGCATTCCACACCTGTTATCATTAGATGGCCCTTAACATTATTTCACATAATGTGAAAGGTCTCAATAGCCCGATCAAATGCAAATGAGCATTTACAGAATATAAGAGAAGAGGCGCCGACATATTGATGCTCCAAGAGACTCACTTTAGTGATAAGAGCGCCCCCCGCTATATGGATAAACAATACTCTCAGTTCTACCTCTCCTCGGCCCCTGAAAAAAAGAAGGGAATAGCTATACTTTCCCACAATAAGATCCCCTTTACTGCTAAAATAGTAAAAAAAGGACAAAGAAGGTCGCTACATTATCCTGGCAGGCTTCATACATGAGCAACCTATCACCTTAGCGGCCGTGTATGCTCCCTGCGAGAAAGATGCACAATTTTTTGACACCTTCTTCCAAACCCTACACACATTGGCACATGGTCATATAATCGTAGCAGGGGATTGCAACATAGCCCTTCAGCCACCATTAGATAGATCCAGCACCCCTAAAGAGAATAACAAAAGAGAGCGGCTCGCCCTAAACTCTGGCCTCCGGAAAAACCATCTGACAGATATTTGGAGAGAGTTACACCCGCTAGATAGGGATTATACATTTTACTCCCACCCTCACAACTCATACAGTAGAATCGACTACTTTGTCTCTAGTAGACTGGTCCCGTTGGTCGCCCGAGCGGACATCCACGATATTTCGTGGTCTGACCATGCACCTGTAGAGCTAAGGTGTAACCAAATTAAACATGACAGGCTCGGAGCAAACTGGAAACTAAATGAATCCCTTTTAAAAATACCTGACATATGCGAACACATTGGTAAGGAAATGGACCAATTCTTTGAAATCAACACAGAGTCTGTGGAATCTCGGTTGGTTCTCTGGGAGGCTCACAAGACGACCCTTAGAGGTACTTTGATAAGTGTCGCAGTGAGACGCAAGCGGGAAAGGGATGCTAAAATTAGCACCCTTCAGTCTAAATTAAGCTCCCTGTCTGTGAGACATAAAAAAAATCCAGACCCGCAGGCTCTCAAAGATTTGAAAGATACTAAGATTGAATTAAATATGCTTTTGACATCCAGGGCAGACATTTCTCTATGCTGGTCCAAGAGGAAATTTTACGAGAGGGCTAACAGGCCAGATACGATGCTGGCCCGACTGCTACGTAACACACAGTCCAACTATAATATTCAAGCAATTAGACTGAAATCAGGCCCCACCTCGGCCAACCCTAAAATTATAGTTGACGAATTTGGTAAATTCTTTGAGTCTCTTTACAACGGGGAGAAAGTGGCACACACCCCAAAAACGAGTAAGACCCTTGGAGATTTCCTGGCAAACTCGAATCTAGCATAGCTCACTGAGGCGGACAGAGATAGTCTGGGTGCCGATTTCACTATTGAGGAAATAACCACGGTGATAAAAGAATTAAAACCGTCAAGGGCCCCTGGCCCAGACGGCTTTTCGGGGCTTTACTATAAAAAGTTTTGCAAAGTACTTGCCCCAAGACTGCTCCACATGTTTAACGCGATCTTGGCAGGAGCCCCAATCCCCAGAGAGATGCTTCGGGCGTCTATTTCACTAATTCATAAAACAGGCAAAGATCTGCTGGAATGCAAAAGCTATAGACCAATTTCCCTGATCAATACTGATATCAAAATATACGCCAAGCTTTTGGCCAATCGAATAAGTCAGATCCTGCCCAGACTAATACATCCAGATCAAGTCGGATTTATTAAAGGTAGACAAGCAGCGGATAACACCCGATGAATCATTGATCTGATAGAATTGGCTAACAAAGGGAAATCACAAAATATGATGTTAAGTCTGGATGCAGAAAAAGCATTTGACAGGATCGACTGGCCGTATTTAAAGGAGACGCTCGGGGCATTTGGATTCGGAGATAGGGTGAGTGAAGAAATTATGGCACTTTACTCAGGTCCTACTGCTAGGGTCATACACCAGGGCTTCCCTTCTGCCCAATTCCAAATTAAAAGCGGCATGAGACAGGGGTGCCCGTTATCCCCCCTCCTGTTTGCCCTCTGTATGGAACCCCTAGCAGCGCAGATACGTGGCTGTCCAGACATAGTAGGGGTAGATGTTTGCTCACAATCCCACAAAGCAGCTCCATATGCTGACGACATTCTATTATTATTATCACGGCCCCTCACCTCCCTGCCAAACCAATTTAACTTTTTAAGCATTTTCTAACTTTTTTCAAATGTGAAAAAAAAATAAAAATAAATGTGAATCGAAGTTTACTCATATATACCAGTGATGGACAGGTTGGCAGCGGAATTATGACTTTTTGTTAATTAAATAAAAAATAAAATAAAGCGGTGGCTTTGTTGTTCTCCCAACAGAATGGTGTCCCTGTGTTTATTAGAAGATACTGTAAGCCTGAGTGAGTGAGATTGTAGCGAGACATGGTTATTTACAGTATGCTCTGAAAGAAGAAACTCGAACATGTAATGAGTATGTGAATGTGAGTGCAAGAGATGGAGGAGAAAAACTTAACCCAAGAAACATCAGGAAAACACTTGACAAGAGTGGGTTTCTGGTTTGAGGAAGGAGGCAGTAGGAGCTTTTGAATAGATTTATAAAGAAAGGTTAAATACTGAATTAACATTTTTTTTTAAATTGCTTTTGTCTTACAATTACAGAATAATAAAAGATGAAGGGACGTGAGAATTAATTGTCTTTTAGTATGGGTGAAAGTGATCATCCATAAAACCTCAAAAGCCATCTCTGTTTCTCTTAATCTCCTAATTATATTCAAGAAATTGTAACTACCTGTAGCACTATATTGGATTATCAGTTTTTGTCCCCTATAAAAAATATTGTACGATTCTTTTCAACAATAATTTAGAAATTGTTACAATACACCAAATATTTAACATTAAAAAACAGATATAACTGTAATGCAGAATTTTGAAAACTCATACCGTATACAATATATAAAACACACACACACACACACACACACACACACACACACACACACACACACACACACACACACACACACACACACACACACACACACACACACACACACACACACACACACACACACACACACTCTTAATCATATTCATAATATTTAGAATAATTATGACTTATTATATGGACGAAACATTACATAAGGTTTAATAAAACATTTTACTTTTTACAAGTATAGGGGATGGTGTTGATTTATTGAGAAATCTTTCAATGTTCCTCTAGTGTTTTAGATGCACAGATAATGCCACAATATGCTTTTTGTACATATTATATTAGGAAACAGAGTTAAATTTCAACTTTCTATCTGAAGCTTCACTGAAATTATAAGCTAATCAGGTACTTTTGTAAATGTAAGTACACAGAAACCTACCAAATGTCTCTATGTAGTTTCTATAATAATCTGTCTAATAATGAAAAAAACCTTTACATGGTCACTTGGTAATGTAACAATACCATTTACTTTACAATGTGTTCCATTCATATCAACCCTTGTACAAATTAGACACACGCAGTACTAAGTTCTTGTATAACTTGTTTAGTAATATCTTTAACAAGCCACATTGTAGTATCTACAAAGTGCAATATTTTCTGAACATTAGAAAAATGTACTGTATATATTTATAACATTATTATATAGAGAGTGATAACAAAGTACAAACCTTTCAAACTATTCTTTGTTTCATTTTCTAAAGCAGGTCGAGCTGCACATAAGTTTTAGGGCAGTTCCTTAAAAATCACAACCTGCTCATTGAATAACAGTTTGATTTTGAATGTATTACTTGTTTTGTGGTAAAAAACAAACAAAAAAAAACCAGGTATGCTGTAAATATTTATGATTAGTTTCTTATTAAATGCCATAAAAAAAAAACACGTTGCAGAAAAATTAAAATAATGAATGAAGCAACAAAAACATATATATGTAACATATAATACACACATGTAGATATACATAAACTCCATTGCTCTATACTTACATTTCCAAAGTAGTTGTTTTGGAGTTTGCTCTCTGTTCTCCTGAGCACACAAGGTTTACTCCAGTACAATCACAGATCTTGCAAGCATCAATTTGAACTGAACTAGCAGGGCTCAGGTAAGCAAGATGAAACAAGAGGTAAAACACATTCAGAGTCACCATGATGAGGTTGTTGTTAGAAGTTTACTGGCAGTATTATTTTAGTTCCATTTTTCTTTTGTCATGTCCTTAACTTTGGTCTGAAGTGACTAAGAGCTGTGAGAGGGTACAGTTTGTGTTTCATGCATTCAATTTCATGTGCCTATTTTTAGTCTGTATTCTGACTAACTACAAATCCCTGTAAGAGCTCCTCCTGTCTTTAACTTTGGAAAATGATTTTTTTTTTTTTTCATACCAAAATTAATTCTTTGGAGAGAATAAAATATATTTTCGTAGTGTCTCTTTTATTATGGTAAATAAGTGTAGGGAAAGGGAAGAGATGTACTCTCGCTTCAGCTTAATGTAATGAGCATATATAATTAGACACAGGTGCAAGGAGGGAACAAAGGGTAAATGATCAGAAAATGGGAAAAGAGAGCCCTCTTGAAAGCATGTAAAATTAGTGATTTAAAAAAACTATTTATTGAAGTATAAAATTAAAAAGTGTAGTAGAATTGGTAAGTCAAAATCTATGGAAAAAAGGTGAACAAAATACAGAAAAAATGCTCTATAAATACATACAGCTGTGTGAAAAAGAAAGTACACCCTCTTTGAATTCTATGGTTTTACATATCAGGACAAAATAACAATCATCTGTTCCTTAGCAGGTCTACAAATTAGGTAAATACAACCTCAGATTAACAACAACACGACATATTACACTTTGTCATGATTTATTTAACAAAAATAAATCCAAAATGGAGAAGCCGTGTGAAAAACTAAGTACACCTTATGATTCAATAGCTTGTAGAACCACCTTTAGCAGCAATAACTTGAAGTAATTGTTTTCTGTATGACTTTATCAGTCTCTCACATCGTTGTGGAGGAATAATTTTGGCCCACTTTTCTTTACAACGTTGCTTCAGTTCATTGAGGTTTGTGGGCATTTCTTTATGCACAGCTCTCTTAAGGTTCAGCCACAGCATTTCAATCGGTTTGAGGTCTGGACTTTGACTGGGCCATTGCAGCAGCTTGATTCTTTTCTTTTTCAGCCATTCTGTTGTAGATTTGCTGGTGTGCTTGGGATCATTGTCCTATTGCATGACCCAATTTCGGCCAAGCTTTAGCTGTCGGACAGATGGCCTCACATTTGACTGAATGTGGAATACTAATGTAAGGATGTGTTAATACCCCGGGTCTGTGTTCACTGTACGGCGGGTTCCGCGCGGCAAGTTAGTAGAGGGCGCCGCCATATTGTTGCGCAATGTTGCGAGGTCACTGGTATAGAGGAAAGGTCGCGCATGCGCCCAGGAAGCGTGCGAACAGCGAACCAATCAAAAGGGACTATGTACTGAACTTTGACCCCCGCGTACCTTGGAGGTGTCAGCTGGGGGAGAAGAGCCAATGAACAGGCTGGGTTGGTAGGGGAGGAGAACAGGAAGCGTGGGGGAAAAATACCACGCTAGGAGAAGGAGTGGGAGTTTCCGAGGAACAGGGAGTGTGAGAGCAGGGGGTCCGTGACCCGCCTGCCTAGGCGAGAGACTACCCCCCCAGGTCCCTAGGAGTATTCCCCACGTCACTGTAGGTTGCGGTGTTGTAGGGACGCCCGTAGTGAAGAGCTATTGTCACATTAGACAAATTCAAGCGCACAGAGTTGTGGACTGATACTGCCGTTTGGGCACAGACGGAGGAGCCAGCGACCGCGGAAGGTCTGGGACCGATGCTACGGACCCTTTGAGAAGAGTTGTGGTCACCGCCGTGACCGGGAGGTATTTTGTATTCTGCAAGTGCACCGACACCGGTTATCAGGCGCTGATCCCACCTTAGTATTAACTTGAACAGACACTAGCAGGTGGCTAGCGGATAGAAAACATTCTTTCCAAGTGTCACAAGGACAAAGTCTATGAGAGCGTGGCCGAGCCACGAGTGTACAGGACAATATCCCCTTGGAGGTGTGGCCAAGCCACTTTAGCATAATAGCTGTTATATGTGTTGGGAATTGGTGATCATGCTATGATACAGTCGCGTATATATATATGCATGCATTTTGTGTTGTCAAGGATGTGCCACCGACAGATACAGTAAAGTTTAGTTGTTTCACGATGTATGGTATGGTTCTTGCCCAGGGTAAATCTTTCGAATCGGGGATCCTGGGTAAGTGGAGGCGCTGCGCTATGTAATGAGTGTGTATTGCCCCAGGCTCCCAGCTAGCGGAGGCTCAGATCTCCTGGAGCCACAGGTGTTAGACAGTGACCGGTAGCCCTTAGGTAGGTGTTCAGAAAAAGGGCTACACTAGTATAGAGGGCCTCCACGTCAAGGCCTACAGGTAATGTGTCATGATCAATTGAGATGTCCTCTAATCTCCATAGCATAGCAGTTGTATCTTTGAGATATGAGGGAAGACTCAACGAATGGCCTTAAAATGTTATCAACATACTTGCTGGCATTTTCTGTTAGGTTCCCCAGACTTTTGACTCTAGAATACTTTGGTATACAGAGGAGTTCATGGTCGACTCAATGACTGGGAGGTTCCCAGGTCTTGTGGCTGCAAAACAAGCCCAAATCTTCACCCGTCCACCACCGTGCTTGACAGTTGAAATGAAGTGTTTGTGCTGATATGCTGTGTTTGTTTTTTGCCAAACGTGGAGCTGTGCATTTTGGCCAAACACCTCCACTTTGGTCTCGTCTGTCCAAAGGACATTGTTTCTGAAGTCTTGTGGTTTGTTCAGATGCAACTTTGCAAACCTAAGCCATGCTGCCATGCTCTTTTTAGGGAGAAGAGGCGTTCTCCTGGCAACCCTTCCAAACAAACCATACTTGTTCAGTCTTTTTCTAATTGTACTGTCATGAACTTTAACATTTAACATGCTAAGTGAGGCCTGTAGAGTTTGAGATGTAACCCTTGGGTTTTTTGCAATTTCTCTGAGCATTGCACGGTCTGATCTTGGGGTGAATTTGCTGGGACATCCACTCCTGGGAAGTTTGGCAACTGTCTTGAATGTTTTCCACTTTTGAATAATCTTTCTCACTGTAGAATGATGGACTTTAATTTTTTTGGAAATGGCCTTATAACCCTTCCCAGATTGATGGGCAGCAGCAATTGCTTCTCTAAGATCATTGCTGATGTCTTTCCTCCTTGGCATTGTGTTAACACACCTGAATACTCCAGACCAGCAAACTGCTAAAACTTCGGCTTTTATAGAGGTGGTCACACTTGCTGATGATCAATTAATCAATGGCATTTGATTAGCAGCACCTGTCTGCTACTTAGCATCTTAATTTCTATGGAAGCAGTAAGGGTGTTCTTAGTTTTTCACACATAGCTTCTCCATTTTGGCTTTATTTTTGTTAAAAAAATCATGACACGGTGTAATATGTCATGTGTTGTTGTTCATCTGAGGTTGTATTTACCTAATTTTTAGACCTGCTAAGGAACAGATGATTGTTATTATGTCCTGATATGTAAAACCCATAGAATTCAAAGAGGGTGTACTTTCTTTTTCACACAACTGTATACAGTAGTTGTCAGACAGAAAGAGATCCGTATATCTTAAGCTTTAAATAGTAAATTGGATAGCAAAACGACCTATAGCGCACAGGAGAGAACAAAACAAAACATAGTGTAATCTATAAACACTAGATATACATTCCTGCTATAAAGAATGCACTTACAGGATATCAATTCAAATAGGGCAAAAGCAGATGATCTCAGCTAGATGTGTTGATTAAACGAATCCATGCTTCCAATCCTCTTATAAACTGGTGAACTATACTATGCTCCCAGATAGATATGATGAGAAGGGATAAGGAAAAGAAAAAGAGAGAGAGACAGCGCTCTCAAGTACAAAACAATTTATTCAACTAAAACAGCCAGGATATATCCGTGACGAGGAAGCCCCACTCTAGTTCTCTCCTGCAAGAGAAACTCTCACTGCTTCCTGGACAGACGTCCTGCGCCCTTTCCTCATGGTGTCACAGTCCACAGTCCGTACACTGCTGGCAGACACTCAGCTGTTAGAAGAGGCGACCCGTGTCTCTCTCCGCCGGTGTCTTGCATACACTGACTCTTCCGGTCACGTGATGGTTCTCCTCGCGTCTCGCGAGATCTCCTCAGAAGGTAACAGGAAAGCTTCAGTAGTGGCCACTCGATCTCTCACGGCTTCACCTTGCTTTCCACCCTACTAGTTTCGCCGTCTGCTTCGTCAGGGGCTTTCATCTCATCCATTGATAGAGTTCAAACACAGGGTAAAGTCATGTGGCTTGCTGATGCAAAAAAGAAAGAAAGAGTCTGCTAGTATGAACAGATTACTGGGTGCAGCTAGAGTATGAGTCAGAACTACCTAACAATCAGGTAACCGTGATCATAGTAGTAATGATGCCAGAAGTAACAAAGTATCTCCTAATCAAATACACAGCCCAAGTTTACTGGTTACTTCTGGTTTCTGGTTTCCAGTTCCAGAATGAAAGCATTATATGCTTAGGAGACTCTGACGGACCCTGTAATATTTAGAGACCAAGTTACTGTATAACCGACTTTTGGGTTTATATATTGTTTGACATTATTACTACTATGATCACGGTTACCTGATTGTTAGGTCGTTCTTTCTCACACCCTAGCTGCACCCAGTAATCTGTTCATACTAGCAGACTCTTTCTTTTTTGCATCAGCAAGCCACATGACTTTACCCTGTGTTTGAACTCCATCAATGGATGAGATGGTTAGACTTGAACTGACATTCCCTATTGATGAGTTTATTACTATAACAAGAGGCTACTAATTTAGTGTGCCCGTATACTATATAGCTTTATACAAGTGTGTGTTTGTATACACACAAAAGGTTAATTATATCTTAAGCGGCTATAACTGGATACGAATGCTGATTCTTGCCTCTAGGATCGCTTACACATTGTGTGCCTATAGTTGAGGTATTGTGCATGATTAGGTCTATTAGCTATATCTGAGCATGATGTCTATCTGTAGTATTTACTCTAGTGACCATTACTGGAGCATTAACACGTGACTTACTATTACAGATTTATATATCAGTCTACACGCTACCTTTTCTAATGGTTACAGGGTTTTAAACATTTTTACTGTTGTTCAGTCCTATGTCTACATCAACTATATTTTTGGATGATAATAGCAGTAAGCATATTATTTGACTCCATACTTCAAGGAGTTAATTTACTAATTAAAGCTTAAGATATACGGATCTATTTGTGACTGACAACTACTGTATATGTATTTATAGCGCATTTTTTCTGTATTTTGTTCACCTATTGGCCATAGATTTTGACTTACCAATTCTACTACACTTTTTAATTTTATACTACAATAAATTGTTTTTTTAAATCACTAATTTTATGTTTAGACACAAAGTGCTTTTAAGAGGGCTCTCTTCTCCCATTTGCTGTCTCTTTTATTACAGTTTTCATTGTTTGTAACATGTTTAAGACTTTTAGCACTTCTTTTTATATACATAATCTTTTTGTTACTACTATATGAAGGATGATTTTTTTTAATGAGTCCAGTGTGTTTCCAGGGCTTTCAACTTTAGTTTGGGGGAGAGATAGAAAGAGATTAAGTTCAGAGAAAATATTAGGCAAATGAGTACCAATTAATCACATGAAAATGTTAAGGCAGTGTAAATCTAACTGGTTCTATCAATATCCCCTAGCTGGTTACATCTTGTTCTGGGAGGACTGAGTGTAGCTGCCAAAACAGACCGTGGTGATGTGTCTAATGCTTCAATGGAATTGGGTTTCGCTTACTAATATTATCCACCAGCATTATTATCCAATTGACATTTTCAAATGCTCACATTTGAATCACAATAAATGCAATTTGGGGTGAATGTCCAAGTATGAATTATGTTACTAAATGTGTATGAGTGTAGAGTATATATTTTCTGATAATGAAAACAGTTATAGGATTAAAATGAGATTTGTTCTCTATAAATGAGAAAAACTACAGATTTTCACAAACAAATGGGAGATTGGGTAGTATGTTCTCATATACTGTAGTACTGTTGATAAAAAGCACATTTTTAGCGTTTAACACTTTTAGGATATACTGTATATATCACTGAAATAATAATAATAAAAAAAACAAAAAACAAAATTCCAAATAGGTTTATTTAACATAAAACAAAAATATAAGACCTGTATGAATTATACGTTTACAATTTAGGAATACAAAAGCAGTCTGTGTCCCTTATTCAACATGCAGTGAAACCGTCATCCCTTTGCTTGAGCAGATGTCCCTTCCATTCCAATGTATGAAATATATAAGATACAATCTTCCCAAGCAATGAACAAGATCACTTCAAAGTGTTACTTAATAGGGGCCTGTTAATGGACTGCACTACCTTACTTGTGATATGATATATGTGATTACATAGCATTAAACTATAGTGTGGCCATGTGTGTACTTTACATTTTGACCATGTTTGACATTGACCTATAAACACTTTGTGAACTGTATTGCAGATAAAAACTAATTTGGAAAGATTCCTAAAAATAATGGAGTTATTGAATTTTTTTTCTGGGAATTGCTATGTTAGAATTAAAAAATGGCATCAAGATACAATACCTAAAACTGGGCAAAAAGAGTTGAATAGGCAGTTACAAAATGTATTATCTGAATGAAAAATATGCTGATGAGTTAAGTACACGTAGCACAGTCTCCTGCTTTATTTTAAGAAGGGATAGGTGCTTCCATTACGCCTTTTTCTTGTATATTAAAGCAGATGTCCCTGCTGCTGGACTTTTTTGGCAAGTATTTTTTTTAAATGTATTTCCTAAACCAGAGAGCCCCTTGGAGAAGACCTGCAGTGTCTCCAACCTCGAGAACCTTGGCTCTCCATGAAAAACTAGTTCCTATATGGCAGCCGAGAGACAGCTGTGACATCACTGGAAGATAATATGGCAATAGTTTATTGGTCATCCTATGGTCATATATGTAGTTTGCGTGTGTTATACACTGGCACAAAAAAACTCAAAATATCCCAGGATTCAGTGGGTATAGGTACATAAAAAAAAATATTACAAAAAGGGGAATGCTGCTTTAATAAAGGCACCGGGGAAGTCGCATGCTTTCATTTCCCATATTAATATGTTGAAGGCATACTGTACATAGAAGGTATGTTTCAATTCTAATTTATTGTTTTAATATCTTATTTGACAAATTACTAAAGAAACTAAGATACATGTTAAATACTCCATTTTGTTCATACAGTATGTAAACACACAAAAACATATTGAAATAATACAGCTGGACACGTTTACTGGTGTGTTGGTCCTAAACATATTTGTGTTTTAGGTATCTTTTGTTTTCACATTTGTTTTGTTCTGGATAAAAATATAAGAAACACTTAAAATAAGCAGAAACATGCTAAAATAATACCATAAAGCATGACAAATGCTGAAATTAAGTATAAATCATGCAGACATAGAGACATCAATGAATGCAAAGGAGATATTCCCTCAACCCACATATAGCCGAGCTCCCACTCTTACCTCTGTGCCAGGAGGGGGAGGCGGCGGCGGGCTGTCAGATTGGAGCTCCCTGGCATACCCGGCAAGCGGGGGCCGCCATTTTGGAAGTTGCTCATGCGCAATGCAGCAGGTGCGCATGCGCAGTGGCTATAGAGTGCAGTAGCCATTACAGGCAGCTCCGCTTGGGACTACATGTCCCAGCAGCCCCAGGGGCTACTTGGGGCATCACAGCCAATAGGGCTCCAGGAGTGAAGGCACTAGGAAAAGATACAGTTTGTTGCGCGAGGACCGTACGCTCAGTCGGGAGCAGGACGCTAAGGGAAGAGGAAGTGTCCCAGGTGCCAGTAGCCCTGGAACTAGGCCAGACATCCCCTGTAGGCTGCAGCTAGTAACCGATCCACAGTAGAGGCAGTGTGTATAGGGAAGGCCCTCCAGATAGGGATGCTCCCATTAGCACATTGGTGTCAGAGTGCTGCATCTGTGACCGGACGGCCATGCAGTGAGCTGCGGCCTGAGGTCTGGGACCAGACCACAGGCACTCTAATAGACATTAGGGGATACCCTCCAACTTGAGCTCCCTCAAGAGGCGGATGCCTTCTGGAAGGAGACTGAGAGGATCAGACCGACCACACGGCGGTTCTGCGGATCCACCAATTCAAGTTGGCCTAGTCTGGCCTAAGACCAGGAAGGTACCCATATGCACCAACGTCCATACACAGGAGGTAGCACTACTCCACACACACTTTGGGTGGGCCTGGCTCTGTCGACACTGGGGTGGTTAGATGCCCAGGGCACCCTCAGTATTTTGGGGGTTCCACTGGGGTTGTGTATATTGTGTGGGTACTGTATTGTGGGGCCTTGTATTGTTATTGTTTTGTTTAGTTATGTGTTATTAAAGATAAGTTAGTTATACCAGTGTGTGTATCCTTATTCACTGATTGTATTGGTTCCTATTGGGAGGGATCCTAGCGCTGCAGGAAAACCCCTAAGTGGCGGTACTGTATCCAGTAAGAACGTGTAACGCTCGCGCTGCCCACAAACAAGACAAGACACCGTCACTGACGTGGGAAGGTATAACACCACACACCCGCAGCAGCGGAGGCGTGCCTGGAAGGCGGATAGTTTAGCGTTGCTGGGTCCGGGTTGGAGAGTGTAGGAGATGCGGTATACTTGCCGAGTTCTTGGATTGGAGAAGACAAGGGTCCGTAAACCGTGGTCTGGGATTGTAGAGAGCAGCGTAGTCCGAGTCCATATGCTGTGTTCAAGGGTAGGAGAGATCGCCGTAGTCGAGGGTATGCCAAAGTCCACAATCCAGAAGGGTCCACAAACAAGCCGAATCAGTACACAAGAGGTTAACTGCAAACAAAACTTAGAGCACTGCACAACAGAAGTGAGCTTCACGAGGCTTCATAGGATTATGCTGAGCAAACCATTGGAGGAAGCAGGAAGTATTTACAGACAGGGCAGACAAATGGGGCTAGGGGGCGGAGCAGAGGCGCGGCCTCAGCGGAGCTGGGATAGGCTGCAGGCAACAAGGCAGGGAGGAGAGACTTGCCACAGAGTTGGGGATCGTCGCACGTCATCATGTGTGCGCACCGCACGGGAGAGATGCGCGACGCGTGCGGGAGGCGGGACCAGTTCCCGTGCGGCAGCTAGAAGAGCTTCGGGCGCGCAAACTTTGTAATGAGAGCGGGAGAGCGTGCATGGGCAGGAACAGTGGCCGCGGCGGCAGCAGCAGGTAAGCAGGGAACACGCCGCAAAGGACATGTTCCCCGATTCCTTACAGAACTAGACCACCCCAGGCTCCCAGTGGCAGAGGATTAGGCCTCCTTTATTCCAGCCAGGTACTCAGTAGTTCCCTTAGTCACAAGGAAAGGGGGCTACAAACACATACCAACAGACATTCGTTATAGTTAATGTAAGGCCTTACCAATAGTGCTCAATGCCAGGTTGTACATACTGTAGCTGCAAAGGTTAACAGGATATGATTAAGGGAAGACTGCATCATTTTGCCACTATATAAATCCTTAGTAAAATCACACCTTTAGTATGGAGTACTGGAAATGTTTCCATTAAAAAGTGGGGAGAAGAGCTACCAGAAGAGGAATAATTGGAAAATGTTTCACTAGTTTTTTTTGCTTGCTTCCTATTGATCCATATAACTATAAGTGCATGATAAGTAACTCAGGCAGTTCGAAATTAACTAAAGGTTGCATTGCGATGACATGTCTGTTTTTCAACCTTATTTAGTATTTAACTGCAAGTGTCATCCAAAAATGAGCCAGCATTTTCCTGAATGCAAATAATTGTAGATGATCTTGCAATTGGAAGAAGGTCATTCAGAGCTGGTTTCTATGAGACTGAACAACTATTGAAAATCACAAATGTATCTGAAACTTTTTTTCAATTTTTTGAAAGAAGATTTATCCAGTCATTTATTTTACTAACTGCAAATAAAAAGCAAAAATGAATTATTGTTCATTTATTGCGATTGTTTTTCTCAAGTAATCTTAATCATTGTGTATTATTTTTTTTCTCTTTAGGCTCTTGCGACCTACTGATTTTCAAACAAAATAGCAAAGAAAATTGCTATCTATATATATTTCAGCTGCTATGACCAACACATTTAACTTAGAATGGTGGTGTTACTTTATCGCCCAATTATTTGGCAAACACCTCATCAGTAGAGTGGTCATCTTATAGGAGTACAGAGGTTCACAGGAAGCTAGACAATTTAAAGTCTTAATTCAGACCTCGAGGTGTAAGGGTGTTTGAACTAAAAATCAGACGCACCTACAATTTTATCAAAAGTTTATTTCTATCACCCTTTCATTGTAAAACTGGTATATGTGCGATAGGCATGCACCTCAGTGTAGCGATGCTATGACCTCACTCTTTAAAGTGGCAAGCAACAGGCTGAAGCTTCAAATCCTGTGTTATCAGAGCTTGTTAATGCTTTACGGATAACTGACCGGTGTACTGTACGTTAATCCTTTCTTTCAGCGTTCTTGATGTTTTCCCCACATAATATAGTCAAGCAAAGAATCTTCTCTGCACTCGTTTAAATCACAGCTGAAGCCTCTCCAGCCCAGATGAAAGAGACTATAGATACCAAAATAAGCGGAGAAGATCTTAATCATATGGATTAAGAAATAATAGCCAGAGAAGAGGAATTGAAATAAGAAATCCTACAATGTAAAATCAACAAATTCAAAAATGACACCCGTGTTTATGAATTACAAAGAGTATGCACCTGGAAAGAGGTGTGTGACCGCTAACGAGGACTGCATGGATGCCAATACCTGTTTTGGAGACAACCATCAGCTGATACTAGATCAGAATACAATTCAAGTGATTCAATTACAGACAACTCAGTAACATCTATTTTAGGAGAGTTGAAAAATCGTGGTTGCCCAAGAGGAAGACGTGCATGGGTTGAAAGAGACATAATGTATGACAAAATCATCAAATCAACCAAGGACATAAAAGAAGATTTAATTATAAGTATTTCCTCTGTACCTCTGGTTTCATTCCAACATATAAAGGGACTTATTTAAAGCACAGAATTGTTAAGTTTGATAGATTTCTTAACCATAAGATTCTATTTGGTGATAAAGAAAATTGTTCTAACTAGCATAATGATGGTAATCTATTTGATGCTACAGTACACTTAAGGGTAAAAGTGCTTACTGTCCTGCTACTATGAATTATACACTTTAATGACTGTGGTCACACACGATAAAAATGATCATATTAAATAATATCCCATCACATCAGTACAAATTTACTTCCAAAAATTCACAAGAATATTTCTAATCCACCAGGAAGACCCGTAGTAGCAGACACAGACAGTATTTTACAACCACTATCAGAATATTTGGAATGTTTACTTCAAACCATACAGTCCCTGGACACCATTATTAAGTATACCACCCATTTTCTTAATACTATCGATGCGATAAAGGACTTTCAAAATACAGGCATCTCGTGTACTATTGATGTCCAAAGTCTCTACACCTCAACCCCCCCACCCCACATGGGGAAAGTATAGAAGCTGTGAAAAATGTGCTGAATACCACTATGCTCACAAATGAAATGTGTGACTTTCTATTACAACCATTGGAAATTGTACACATCAAGAATTATTTTTGTTTTAATGAAACCTTATATTTGCAAACACAAGGAAGTGTGATAAGGGCCCATATGTTTGTAATTGAACACAGGTTATTCTTGGACAATGAGGAATTTTGTCAGCATATCTTCCACTAGGGGCACTACATTTTATCTGGAAAGTTGGTATGCCCAAGTTGCAAAATATGATAACCAAGGTAAATGCGTTGCATCTGACTATAAAATTCACTTTGGATTATGATTTAGATAAAATTACTTACTATTATTTTTATAATTTATTTTCTAGATGTACTAGTTTAAAAATAAGGAAACTATTTAGCCACAGATCTGTTTAATAAAGTTACAGATAGAAATAATTTAATTCATGCAAAAGTTTTCATCCCCCCAGTACAACAAAGGGTCTACATTTGGTCAACTCCTCAGGGCACTTAAAATCTCAGGGAGTGAGGAAAAATATAGGACTAATGCAGGTAAAATGATAGAGTAATTTAAAGACCGTGGGTATGATGAGAAGAAACTACAACAATGTGATATGAAAGTATTGAAATTAACAAGAAGATCATATCTCACACACAAAAAGAAAGATGCTTAAAATCAAAGCAGAAGTCCATATGTATCTATAGTCAGTAGGATGTCTAATCAAATGAGACAGATTGTATCTAAAGATTGGCAAATTTTAGAGAAGGATGCATTGATTAAACATCTATTTAGAGACCCACCTTTGTTCTTATATAGAGGGGCAACAAATGTGGGTGGTATACTTAATACAAAGAAATAATCTCAAATTACTGTGAAAAGGGAACATTTCCCTGGCTTCATGGCCGTTGTTGCAATAGTATCATTAGGGTAGGAAACATTTAATAATCCCAAGAGCGGCAAATTAATTAAATTGAAAGATTTCTTTACATGCGATAGTACATGGATAGTATACGCTTTGAAATGTCCATCTGGAAACTCTATGGGACTCTTTCACTAGACTTCGATGAGTGTCTTAATGCACGTTAAATGCCCTTAAAGCGCGATATTGCCTGCTTTGCTATTCACTAAGCTTCGATAACAGGGCAGTATCGCGCTCGAACGGTTTTTTAACAAGCTTTAACACTCTGACAAACAAAAGCCGTATGATAAGCCAAAAAAAGCCCCAAATCACTTTTTTTTTGCCAGAAACAGCTATTCACTAAACAGTGATAAGCTTATCGTACTTTAAAATGTAGCAATATTTTGGTGCCAGCTGAAGGCTGGTGCTAAAGATATTGCAAGATGCATATAAGCATTTTCTTTTATCTTTACTGCACAGGATTAATACCGGAGACCAGTGCGGACCCCCAGAGATCCAGCTGTTCCCACGGATCTCTGGAGGGTCCCTGTCGGCCTCCAGTATCAATCCTGTGCAATAAAAATAAAATTGCAGCCAGTTTCATTACCTTAGCGGCTAACTGCTTAGGTAATGAAAGTCTTAAATAGCAGGCACTGCATAGTTGTTGGTACAGGGGGTGGTGAAGCTTGTAGTTGCCCCAGGTTGGGTGTTTAGGCTTTGTGGGAGGGTGCAGTAGAAGTTAACCCCTTCATTACCTTAGCGGTTACAACCACTATGGTAATGAAGGGGTTAACCATTTGTACTACCCTCCCGCAAGGCCTAAACACCCACCCACGGCAACTGCCACCTTCACCCACCCCCTGTACCATCAGGAATGGGTAAAAGTGCTATTAACCAAAGATGACTAATAGCTGTTTTCCTCATTCAAGAAAACAATTACAGTGCAATACATAAATACATGCCCTCCCACGTCAACCCTAACACATACAGTACAGTAAAGGGCAAAATTACTATTATCCGGATAATAGTGCATTTGCCCATTAAAATAAAAACAGCCAGCATAAAGTAAATAAAAGTTCTACTTACCCATGCCAGGATGAAGGCTGTCCTCATCTTCCTCCCCATCCTCTCCATCATCCTTGGGCAGGAACATTACAATAATAAAAAAATAATAATGGTCACTAACCCCTTAATCACTGTAGTGGTTAGTAACCGCTATAGTAATTAAGGGGTTAACCCTCCCTCCCCCGTTACCCACCCGAGAGGCCTAACCTCCCAGGGGCAACTGCCCCCACGCTCCACCCCTGATACCCATTGATTGGCACAGTGTTAAACCATGCCCATATGATATGGACATGATTTGCCACTATGGCAATCAATGGGCAACCTAAAAAAAAAAACAAGCACCAAAAATACAAAATTTAATCAAACCAAGCTCTAAAAAGACATAACAATTAAATCAAAGCAAGCACCAAAAATACAAATTAAATCAAACCAAGCACAAAAACTACACAACAATTAAATAAAACCAGCACCAAAACTGCACAACAATTAAATAAACCAAGCACCAAAACTACAAAACAATTAAATAAAAACTGTAACGCGTAGCTCACCACAATCGAAGCGTGACCGCGGTGCTGAAGTACGGAAATGGTTAACGCCAACCCACAGCCACGTGGGTGTGCCTAGGATGTAGAGTAGTCGTTCAAGCCAGGTCAGGATTACGGATTGGAGAATAGTTAAAGTACTTGCCAGGTGCAGGAGCGGAGAGTTGCGGATCGTCGGAGTGCATAGCCAGGTTCAGGATTGGAGAGTAGCGGATTGTCGGGGTACGTAGCCAGGTTCAGGATAGGAGAGTATCGGATCGTAAAAGTACTTCGCAAAGGTCAGGACTGGAGAAAGGAGAATGGTCGTACAAGACGGATCAAGAGTGGAGAGAAGCGGAGTCCAAGGTACTAGCAGGGATCAGGCAACAAGAGGTTAACAGGCATGCAAGGCAAGGTCTCAGGAACAAGAATGTAGCAAGGCACAGCGTCACACTTAACAATGCTCAATAATGATAGAGAGCAGACTGAAGGTATATATAGAAGGAGCCTCCAATAGCCAGCCAGGGCGGGACCAGGAAGTGCCGATAGGCTGCTGGTGCACACAGGTGTGCCCTATGATGCAGCCCAATCAGGAATGAGGGTGAAACTGCTCGCGCGCCATCCCGCGCGCGTCACAGAGTCCAGGGGACGTGGTTTGGAACGCGAGTCACTCCCATGCCGATTCTTGGGGCAAGAGGGGGCAGGACCAATTGCGCACGTGTCATGGAGGTCAGGGGGCGGAGCTGAGAACGCGCATCATTCCCATGGCGATCCTGACTTTCCCCAGAGTGGGGGTGGGGCTTGGCTCGCGCGTCAGCAGGAATGCTAGCCGAACGTACCCGTCGTGTGACAGAGATGGGGGCAGGATCCGAATCCGCAGGCAGGGGATCAGGACGCGCAAGGTCCACGCACGCGCGTACTGGGACCATGAAACCGTGCATCCTGAGTGTCTGTCACGGAAGGCTTGTTGGGTTGAGGAGACGGTCTGCGACCGCCAGGATGGCGAATCCTCACAAAAACATATAAGAAATGTGGTTGCATTGCTCAACATTACTGTATAAGGATATTGCTTAAATAATATTGCAATGTGTAATATGGGGGCTACCTGTGCAAGGTAAGTAATTGGCAGTACTAGAAGAGAGGTCTGTGAGAGAGAAATTCACAGGTCGCCCCAAAGAGTTGCATCGTAGGTGCACACCAAAAATTTTATCCTAAAGTACGTTCTAACTATTTCCTTTTTTATGCCAAGTTCTACCACTAGACCTAGGGCACAGCTATAGGTACAATGTGCACTCCAATGTACGCAAACCTGTACCTGGGCTGGTGGGAAGCTACCACTGTTTTTTTGTCAGCATATTCTATGTACACTGAGCACTGAGCACATAGACCTATGGCTAAGGTACAAAGATGATATTTTGCTAATTTGGAGTAGTTTGGAAACTATGCTCCAAGAGTTTGTGGGAAAACTGAATAATGATTCCCTTAATCTTAAACTCACTTTGGATTTTAGCAGTACAGAAAATTAATTCCTTGATTTGAAGATTTTCAAAGACAATGACTATGCTATCCAGACAACAGTCTATCGAAAAAGTACAACTACTAATAGCCTTCTTCTCGCACACAGTCAACATTCAAAATTACTTATATCAGGTATCCCTATGGGCCAGTTTCTCCATCGAAACTGTTCCACTGTGGAAGACTTTAAAAGCAAAGTCAAGGATTTGAAAGAGTGGTTTCTGTGTCGCTTGTATTCACTGAGCACATTGAACAGATCTTATAAAAGAGCATTAGCCAGTAATAGAGATACTCTTATAACAACTTCACGTCAGCCAGAGGCTTAACAGATCAGATGCATTAACACATACAATTTGTGCTGGCATCAGATCAAATTTTTCACAAACATTGGCATATTCTGAAATGTGATGATGACTTGGCCAAAGTTCTGAATGATACTCCTAGCATCATTAGTAGAAGATCACAGAACCTCCGTGATGTGACATTACATAGTCTCTTTATATGTAAACCAAGCACATCATGATTAAAGTCGACGCTTAAGCAATCCTATCGCTGCAATAAGTGCAAAGCCTGCACGTATATGCCACTAACCAAAGAGTTTTCGAACAGTGACCATATGAAGTTATTTTTGATCAAGCACTTTATTAATTGTTTGTCCTGCAATGTAATATATCTTATTGTTTGTAAATGCGAGCTTATGTATGTATGCAAGACAATAAGGGAACTGAGGAGACGTGTCCTGGAACACATTAATTCCATTCTCAATTAAAAGGACACCCCAATATCCCGCCACGTCAATCAGAGACAACAAAGTGACATGGGAAGTCTAACTTTTTGCACGAAGTGCTCACCAGAAACAAAGCGGGACCGCAGGGCCGAGTTGGGGATTAGATAAACACCAAACCACAGCCACGTTGGCAAGTCTGGGGTGTAGATTGGTCGAGGTAGCCGGGTTGGGGTTAGAGAGGTACGGATAGTCGAGATACTTATTGGGGTCTGGATTGGAGAGGTACGGATTGTTGCACTATTTGTCGAAGTCAGGGTTGGAGAGATGAGAATCATCGTGGTATGTATGCCGAGGTCAGGGTTGAAGAGATGCAGATTGTCGATGGAAGCCGGGGTCAGGAGTACAGAAGAGCGGAGTCCAAGGGATAGCCGGGTCAGGAACAGAGATCAGGGAACAGGAGCGCAAGGCAGCAGGAACAAGGAGCGCGGTGATACACTCAATGACAAAGGGTTATGCTCAGCCAATGAGCCAGTGGGCTGGCTGAGCATGTAACAGGGAGTAGAGCCAATGAGAGATGAGCAGAGGCACGTCGTCAGCGCGGGCTGCGTTTGGTTGTACTCACGCAGGAGACAGATGAGAGCCGTATAGTAGCTGCGGGTTGATGACACGGAGCAGGCACTTTTTGAGGGGGCATCACGTGCGCACATGGCGACGACACCCCCGTGCGGGCACAACTTAGAGGCGGGACCAGGAGACTCTATATTTATGTCTGCGTGTGACGCACAAGTGCTCGTAGTCCGGCGGCTGGAGGAGGATGGATCCGGTAGTGCACTGCAGGGAGAGGGAGCAGCGGAGCACCCGATCGCAGAGCGAGGCAGGCGGGAGGCGCGCCGAGGGTGGCGAATCTCACGAATTCTAACACTTTTTGTGGTGTTGACCCTCTTACAAGCGCAATGAGAGGTGGGGATATGGATAAACATTTACTAAAAAAAGAAACGGAATGCATTTACCATCTTAAAACTCTGAAACTATATGGCTTAAATGAAAGGTTTATATATACACCGTTCATTTAGATGTACATTTTGCCTTAACACCATAATTCAACTCGCCAATACAATGCTGGCATGATAAGAATCTGATGTTTTTCGGACCATAATCAATATCAATCACCCCTATTCAAGCATCACTTTAAATCATTTTGGACCCCTCTCATACATTACTTCATTATTAAATTGCTATGCATATGATTTAATTAATTTTAAGCAATTGTTGTATAATTACAATTTTATATAGTTAAGCAAACATTATCAATTAAAAACAGACAATATCATCCCCATTTATGATTATTATGATGATATTTGTGGACAATAATAACGCTAATTAATTCAAGTCTTGCCATCTTCCTGTTCCACTTTTTTCATGACCAATATGAAATGATTTGTGGGTATGCAGAAGGATAAATAAAGTAATAATTAAATTGTAGTCATTCAGTGATACAGTTATCATGTGCTGCTAATTATTAAAAAGATGCCAACAATAGACAACTTCAGAATTTTCAATTCTACCTAATTTTGTAGTTTTCAGCCAAATATTCAGGTTTGGTTCATTTAAGTTTTCTCCAGCAGGTATAGTCTGCAGTGATCGCTATTACTCTATAGCATGCAGTAGGAGACATATCATTGGTTGCTCTGTATCCCATGACCATTACTATGGCAACTGAATGTTATTTAAAGGGAGTTCTTCATACAATCTGTTGCTCTCCCCTGAAGAAGCGCCGTTTGTGAGCAAAACGCATAGGACGTCATGACGCGATGACGTCATACCAGGAAGTTCAGTATAGCTCAGAGATAGAGGGAGCATGATATGGCAGAGATACTAGAACTAGGGAATTGCTACTTTAGCAACCAATACCTTGTTACATTGTTGCCCTATGAAGTGATAATATGTAGCCGTTCTAAGCACAGTTTTGCAAGGTAAAATGATACATAGATTCCATTGTGACTACTGTATGTTAGCTAGTTAATTAAGCTTTACTTCACACAGTGTCTTCATTCACTCTACGGCTGCTCACTCATTTATCAACAGGCTAATATTTAACCCTCGTTTCATGCTCAGCCAAGCTGGTATATGCACAGGTCTATTACTTATTATTGTTTTCAAATTGTTTTATTTTGATCTAACTTACTTTTAGTTAGATAGAGACCTGTGCTGTTTGTTAACCCTGCAGGGTGTGTCACTATTTCAACTCTGTTCCAGATGCTAATCATTGGCAATATTGGGGGTATTAACCCTTTAACTGATAGTTCAGATACTGCTGCGACACACTTTATTCAAGCAAATACCCAGTATGTACCTGGCAGATACCTGGAATGCGCCGCTCCTCACCTCTGACAAGCCCCGTTGCGTTTGCCTTCCCAGCCATGGTTCATGCCTGGCTGACGGGCGGCTGATCTGTTAAATGATAATGATTAGGATTTAATAGGCTGCAATGCTTCGCGTGTCTACCAGATGGCATAAATTCATGAATTGTAATGCAGTATATATATGTAACGGTATTTCTGGCCCGGCCTGACCCACCCAATCTCACATTGGCCCCTGTGGTCTAACCGGTCCCCATTACAGTGTGATAGTGTCTGGTGGTGCACCTGTTGGCAACAGGACTCCTGAGTCTCCCGCATGATGGTGTATGGGGAGAACCCGTCCAGACAGGCAGCTGAGGTAGTGTGCTGAGTCCTACCTAGTTCCAGTGCAGCGCCTCCACCTCATCAGGGTCCCTTCGGTCACTTGGGGATGGTCCTGGCGAGGAACTCCTCTGTGGTGCTCCTCTCTGTACATTCACTCCACACATGTACATGAGAGGGTTTGTGATTAAGAGCATCTTTATTGGTTGAGGTGGGCTAACTGCCCCTCGCAGTAGTTTCTTTAGCCACTCATTGTCCCTCAGTGCTTCCCTTTGAAAGGTGTAATTCTCCTTTAATAGGGATTCCCTATCCCAGCCGGGATGTCTTTACCCTGTGCCAGGTCCCTGGACACAGTCTTCCTACTCAGCTACTATAACATAACTCTTGCAGAACTCTGGCAGAACTCCCCAGAACTCCTCCTCCACTTAGCAGAACTAACTTTTAGACACAGTGCTGTGCCTTATGTACACTCTGGAAGCTGACACACCTCTGACATCACTAACCATGGAGTCAGAGCATGTGACCACTCCCATCCATACACAGGGCACCCCACCAGGGTGTGAGGGCACACCTCCATAATTACTGCTGGCATGCCCACAACTTACCAGGCCTTACTGTCAGCAGGAGAGATGACTGTAGCCATTTTACTTGCCCGCTACATTCTCCCCCTGGTGAATCCCATTGTCCTCGCTGGGACCTAAATTTAAATTCTTTCTTCCAGGAAGCACTGTAACACATAACACATAATTGTTAACATCACAGATTGTCCATTATACAAAAAAAATGACCACAGTAACATCTCGCCAAGCCCGCCCCGACCAGCAGCCACGAGCCCGCAAAATGCCTTAGTACCCTCTAATAATAGTGGCTCGTGTCAGGTTTCTTAACCTCTCTACCACCCATGTCCAGGACCGTGACATGATAGTGCCTAGGCAGCCCCCTCTCGGGCCTATAGGTCACCCTGTGTTTGTGTATATTCCTCCCTATACTCCACACTCGCATCAGGTTATCTATTCTGTCCTCTGCCCTCCTTCTGGTAACTTCACTCCCCTTATTGACTAGGTACATCTCGATGGTTTCCCTAAGCCACCTTTCCCTGTTCTCTTCTATCTCCTCCATGAGGGGTTCAGGGACATAAGGGTACTCCAACCCGTGGGAAGACTTGTATCGAGCCATTATTGCCCGTTCCGCTCTACTGATCCTAATTAGGTCAGCCCTACCTGCCCTCCCAGGTAGCACCCATGACAGGGGTTCGTCAGGATCCACAGGATCTGACAGTGTGTCGGGACCCATGGGCTCTATCTCCCTGTGCTCAAGCTTATACCACCGTTCCTGCAGCTCCCTATCTCGCTGTTCAGGGGTGAATTCTCCCTTGGCCCACCAAAAATCAACTACATCCTCCCTACGGATGAGAAACCACGTACGGTCCATCCAGGCTACATAGCCTTCAAAGAGGGGCGCCCACCAACGGTGTTCCTTGAACCTATGTGAATCCCCTGAGTCACTCTCTTCCGCATCCCCCCATGAGAATACCCCCGATGTCCGTGCCGACCGTGGTACGGACCACCGTGATGATCCCAGGGCCTTGTCCTCTGATTTATTGGTCACCGGAGGCAACCACCGGCCTACCGCGGCCTTGCCTAATTCTCCCCCTCCCCGAGAAATGCCCTCCGTAGCGCAACTGCGCTATCTTTCCCCAGTCCGTCTCTCCTCCCCCCCCAAAGGTATGTCCACAAGTTCCAGGCTAGGCGGGGACCCCGTGGAACAGGTGATGGGGGCAGGGGTTTTATCTAGGGCGTGGGAGGGGACATAAGGGCAAGCGATTGGACCCCACGGGGTTACGACCAGTTCTCGGCTGTCCGTAGACTGGTCCAATGAGGATAGCTCACCCTCCTCAGTCCTCGGATCACCCATCCAACTCCTGGGCCTTTGAGGTGATCGGGGACCTTCCCCCGATCGCCGAAGCGTCGCTGCGTCTTTTCCAGCGGTTCCGCCATTGCCACCGGAAGTGATGTCCTCCCCGGAACCGGAAGCGCCGCCATCTGGGGTTGGACCCCCATTCGGGATCTCTTCCTCGATGACGACATCCGGAAGCTCCGCCGTCGTCTTCACCGGAAGTGATGCCGTCTCCGCACGTGCGTCTTGGGCCTGGCACGGCCTTCCTACCACTACGCCGTCTGCCGGGACAAGGTAAGTGATGGGGCTTCTCTTACCAGTCCGCAGGGGTGTAGGCGTCTCTCGCCCGTCGCCACCATATCCTGGGACGGAGGGACTCCGTCTCTCGGCTCGCCGATCTGCGGGGGACACCCTGCTTTCCAGGCTGCTACCCACACTACGGGGTGTCGTCCTCCCCGGTTCTGTCTTGGGCCTCGATTTCACCTCCGCTAGCTCGCGGAGGTCCTCATCCGAGTATTCGGCCTTCCCCAACTTAGGGGTCACCGATCGGGGCGATAGTCTTTTCTCAGGGCGGTCGGGGAGTGACCCGACCGTCTCGGTTGCTGCTGACCCAGCCGACTTAATCGACTCCAGTCCCCTTTCTCCGGGACTTGCACGACTGATCCACAGTGCACCAGGGGACTCGGCGGAGCGCCTAGAGGTATCCCCCGGGGGGTCAGCAGATTGAATTGGAATGAACGTCGGCATTGGCCACAAGTATAATGTCCCGCATTGTGGGCAGCGTGCCGCCGTATTAACAATGCCTCCGGGCAGCCCGCATTGCAGGCAGAGCCCGACCACCGTCTCGGTGTTAGCCACCCTGACTACCAGTACCCCGCCGGGTACCGAGTAGGGCTGGGTGGAGACCATAGTTCCCACAGTGGAGGAGCAGGCCATTCTTTTAGTAGGGACCACTTTCAGTATGGGTCTCTCCAGGTCAGTGGTTCCTCGCAACTGACCGGTAGAAGCTTCTGGGCCAGCCACTTCCTGCTTCGGCTCCTCCTTCCGCTGGCATAGCTGGAACCCGCCCCCAGGGGTTGCAAGTATGGGCGGATCCCACAGGGGAATAGCATGCCCCTTAATTAAGGCCGCGCCTTTCTCAGTCCTGGTGGGCGCGGTCTGCGTTTTCGCACCAATTTCCTCGTCAGAGTGGGATTCTTTGCCCGCGGCTAGTTCCCGCCTTCTCCTGGCAGCTGCTTTCCGCGCAAAATATCCCTCCTTTTTGCACGTTACCTCCGCGGCCGGAACTACTTCTTGTAGTGGCGCCGTCTGGATATCAGTCCCTGGGCCCAGTGGGTGCATTCCCACAGGCCATAATTGAAAGTCACTCCCTCTGATGGAAATCAGGGGAGGGTCCCATAGACTAAGCGGTTGACTCAGCACAGGGGCCGAGTGAGTCACTGTCCATGAAGGCGCAGCCATAGCTTTCGCGCCATGCCCCCCATCAGGGCGGGGCTCTGCTGTTCGCGCCATTCCCGGCCAGCTTTTTGTAAGTTCTGTATCAGCCATTTTCTCTGCGACTGGCCCACGCGGTCTCCCTAGCAAGCGGGAACCGCCATTTTGGTTGGCTTTTAAGCCCGAAATGTCAGTTTGTTTGCTCTTCTCGCTGGGTTCCCCCCCAGTTATCACAATGTCCTCACACTCTTCAAGGGTGGCCCCTCGGTGTCCCAGACAGTACAAAAACGGGGCAGCCACAGCCTTCGCTCCACTCCAGAGCAGATTAGTGAAAGACAGCTCAGCGACAGTTTGCTCTTCAGTGGGGCGCACGCCACGGGTGCCTTCCCCATCAGGCTCTGGTCGCCATTTTGGGCTCTCCGCACCACGCGGATCCTCCATTCCTTGGGTTGTCACACTCTCGTACCAATTATCGTACATGGGGCTCCGCTCTGCGGGGCAGCCACCACACCAGTACAATAAAAATTGCTCAGATGCACCACCACATGTGTACCTGATCTAGGCTGGACTCATGTTGCACTACCTCAGGCTAGGCTCACTCTCTCAGTGTCTGCTGTAACTCCTTCCTCCCAGTCTGTGCTCCCTATGGTAAGTGTCTGGAATGGGCTAGAGTACTCTGGCTCTGCCATGCAGTACTTGGGGCGTCTACCTCTCTTGGTCAGCCTAGCGCAGACCCTCTCCAGGATTCCTGACCACGTTAACAGGCTATCCCTTCTGGCGTCCTACCAACTAGCACTACCTCAAAGTGACTCGGTCAGCTATAGCCCGGCTCCAAACCCCTCACTCCTTTCAGGCCCCTAGGTCGTCCCTGCGAACTGACAATACCCTGCCAGCCCCTGACCACCCCTAGGTCCGTCCCTACGCAGCACAGAGTGGCAGCAGACGCTCTCCCTGTTTCCCAGTGTGCCTAGCTAGAGCCTGTCCTGATGACAGATCTGATCTCAGCAGCTCGCCTCCAAATGTAACGGTATTTCTGGCCCGGCCTGACCCACCCAATCTCACATTGGCCCCTGTGGTCTAACCGGTCCCCATTACAGTGTGATAGTGTCTGGTGGTGCACCTGTTGGCAACAGGACTCCTGAGTCTCCCGCATGATGGTGTATGGGGAGAACCCGTCCAGACAGGCAGCTGAGGTAGTGTGCTGAGTCCTACCTAGTTCCAGTGCAGCGCCTCCACCTCATCAGGGTCCCTTCGGTCACTTGGGGATGGTCCTGGCGAGGAACTCCTCTGTGGTGCTCCTCTCTGTACATTCACTCCACACATGTACACGAGAGGGTTTGTGATTAAGAGCATCTTTATTGGTTGAGGTGGGCTAACTGCCCCTCGCTGTAGTTTCTTTAGCCACTCATTCTCCCTCAGTGCTTTCCTTTGAAAGGTGTAATTCTCCTTTAATAGGGATTCCCTATCCCAGCCGGGATGTCTTTACCCTGTGCCAGGTCCCTGGACACAGTCTTCCTACTCAGCTACTATAACATAACTCTTGCAGAACTCTGGCAGAACTCCCCAGAACTCCTCCTCCACTTAGCAGAACTAACTTTTAGACACAGTGCTGTGCCTTATGTACACTCTGGAAGCTGACACACCTCTGACATCACTAACCATGGAGTCAAAGCATGTGACCACTCCCATCCATACACAGGGCACCCCACCAGGGTGTGAGGGCAAACCTCCATAATTACTGCTGGCATGCCCACTACTTACCAGGCCTTACTGTCAGCAGGAGAGATGACTGTAGCCATTTTACATGACCGCTACATATATATACACTGTGCAGTATTGCAGCCAGCGGGAATAAAATGCTTCAATCCCTGCCTGGAAAATAACGCAATGCACTCGGGCAGAAAACAGTCACAAACCTCAATACACCTGAGTATACCCGAATTCGTGGGACTAGCCGAGCTCGAATAAAGTGTGTCGCCAGTGTACACAGTTCTGTTAGCCAATATACAGCAACTTCTCGGAACTTAACATACCTCTGTTTCTTCCTGTTTTTTTTAAACTTATTTAGCCACCTTAATCACTTGGTTTTTTTTTGCACATTTATACACTGCGTTGATGTCTACTGCCCTCCTATTTTAATTTCAGTCTATTTTAATTTCAGTTATTAAAAGTTAAGTTATAATTTTTGGTGTGCCCCTATAACGTACCACTTTGGGGTGAACTGTGAGTTTGTCTCTCACAGACCTCCCTTCTAGTACTGTCTCACATTTGAATCTGGCCTGTAACTGTTTAATACAGTATGGCTATAACATATTTTATCTTTAACTGTTCATGCAATGCCTTTATACATAATGTATAACCCTGTTCACTCAATGTAACCTTGTATTCATAACTTCCTGCCCAGGACATGCTTGAAAATGAGCGGTAACTGTCAATGTATTACTCCCTGGTAAAACATTTTATATATAAATAATTATTTGTGAATAAATAACTACTCTGTTATTGAATATATGCCAATATACATGCACATATTCAGAGCACCCCCTTTTTTATGGGAGCAGAACAACCAATGTATTTTTGTACTGCTAGTTAACTCTAAAGACCATTAGAATCTTGGAATAGGGTAAACTGTGTTTAAGATGGATAGGGTGATAGCTGGATGCAAGCAATAGTGTGTTGCTCTCCATTTCTTTGTGGTAAATTCTGGTGCTAACTGCGTGTTCCTTTTTATATTCTATTGTGTCCAAGAAGTTAATTCCGGTATAGTTAAATGTCAGCGTAAACCTAATGGTTGATGGCAGTGCATTGAGGTAGTTAATAAAGCTTAGTAATAGGGCTTTAGTTCTCTGCCAGAAAAATAATATCATTATAGAGTTTATAAAAGATGATATACTCAGAATAAATTAAAATAAAATAAAATGGCCTGCTCAATTGAGAATATAAATCAAAGGGGGTGGGGGGAGGGCGCAACAGAAATCTTTTTTCTTGAACAGAAAATAAAGGTAGAGATAAAAAGGAAGATCCTTACTGCTGCACACTTGGGCAACCGCAAACAACTAAAACATTTAATAGCAGTCAAAGTTATTACTTTAACTCAAATATTCTATAATAAGTAGCACAACAATCTATCCTAAACGCTGCTGCCAGAATCACTCTACTCTTTCCTAAATCTGTCTCAGCGTCCCCCTGCTGAAATCCCTCTCCTGACTTCCTCTCAAATCCCATTTCACACACTCAATTCTCCTCCTCACTTTTAAAGCTTTACACTCTTCTGATCCTCCTTACATCTCAGCTCTAATTTCTTGCTATACACCATCTCGACTCTTGCCTTCTGCTCAAGAATGTCTTCTCTCTACCCACTTAGTATCTCAAGCCCTCTCCCACCTTAAACCCTTCTCACTGACTGCCCCACACCTCTGGGATGCTCTTCCCCTCAATATCCGACTAGCACCCTCTCTATCCACCTTTAAGACCCACCTTAAAACACACCTGCTTAAGGAAGCATATGAGTAGCTCCATGGCTGATAATTAACACCTCATACATTAACCTTGGCCCCTTGCAGACGCACTTACCAGCACCCCCCCCCTACTGTCTCTGTACTGTACGTTCTCCCTACCAACAAATTCGATTGTAAGCTTTTCGGGGCAGGGACTCCTTTTCCTAAATGTTACTTTTATGTCTGGAGCACTTCTCCCCTTTATGTGTTATTTATATTATTTATATGATTGTCACGTGTATTACTGCTGTGAAGCGCTATGTACATTAATGGCGCTATATAAATAAAGTGTGTGGAGGACTAATGCCCTGATCAAGGGGAATATTAGTATGTAGACTAGACACGTCTAAAGTGACATTTAAAATTGTCTTGTGTGACATCAGGTACAAATGGTGAATAAAATCTGTTGTAACTTTGATACAGGAGCGCATTTGTTCTCTGCACACACGGGGCCTCCTCCTGAAATTTTCCACTGTTGGTTGAAGTAATCTGGAATAAAAACTACTTCATATTCGAGAAGTCATTGTTTCTTCTGCCTTGGTCATAACTTTACTAATTTATGAGTGCAATGGAAGTTCAGTCCAAAGCGTGGAGATCTATAATACCAGGTACTTGCATTTTTAAGTGGATAGAAAGAAGATGGTACACTCTATTGTGTAGCTTCCCGGTGATTATCACTGTATTTAGAGCCAGAATTCAAAGTCAGAGAGAAAGACAGTGTAACGCTTGACCTAACCATGAACAAGGTGGGACCCCGGTACTGAGGTGGGAAAGTACAAGACAACGCACCCACAGCTGCGGGACCACGCCTGAAGGGTGGATAGTCAGTGTAGCCGGGCCTGGGTTGGAGAGATTGGGTTAGCGAGAGTATTTGCTGAGATCCAGGGGGCGGAGCCAGTGGGATGGTTAGTGTCCGTTGGCTGTAGTCTAGTGTTGGAGCCAGGAGAGTGGTAGATTATCCAAAAGCCGAGGTCAGGGATGGAGAGGTGCGGGTAGTCAGAGGCAAGCCAATGTCTGGGATGGAGAGGTACGGGTAGTCAGAGGCAAGCCGAGGTCTTTATCCAGACGGAGTCCAATTGTCAATCCGGGGTCTTTATCCAGAGGGGGTCCTTTGATCAAGCCAGGTCAGTACACAGAGAGCAACAGAGAAGCAGCAGCAAAGCACTAGCAAGGTAGTAGCAAGGTAAAACATAACGCAGGAACACAAGGTCACAAGAGTAATGCTCAGCAATGATTCTGAGCATGAGCAGGGTATAAATAGGAAGCAGGAACCAATGGGACAGGAGGCGGAGCGTAGGCGCAGCGGTGCACAACGTCATGTGAGCGCACCGTGTGTGAGAGAAGTGCAGCGCATCCGGTGGGCGGAGCCAAGCTCCGTGGCAGTCCTAGAAGAGCAACGCGTGCGCGCGTGCGCTCTGTAACCAGAGTGGGGGTGCACGCATGCGTTGGTGCCAGAGCGGAGGTCTGTACAGACACAGGTAAGGAGGGAACACGTCGTAAAGGATGTGTTCCCCGATTCCTTACAGACAGAAGGAGGATAAGTAGGGGTAGATGGGCGATAGATGACCGCCACGTGGAGTGGGAGAGGAGAATTTTTTTGGGGAAAGTGTGAGCCTCAAAGGAAGGAAAAGAAAGAGAAGGAGGAATTGGAAGGTGTGGTAATGGCAGATTGAGGAGACGAAGAGCCGCACACCTTCAACACTGTCATCAGGGGCAGAGTGTGTGAGAAATAAAGGCCACCATAAGAGAGGCCAGTTTGAAGTGCAGAGTCAGACTGAGTGAGCCAAGTCTTGGTTATAGCAAAAACGAGGAGTGAGAGACAAATAAGTCATGCATAGAGAGGAAAGATGATAGAAAGGGAGTGTGCATTCTAGAGAGCAGAGACGACAGGGAGAGGGGAGGGAGGTCGATTGGATTTTTGGGGATGAAGTTAGAGGAGTTTACACCATGAGGACAACAAGTTGGATGTGGGAGACGAGGACAAGAGCATGTAGAAATGTGGCTGGGGCAAGGATTAAGAAGTATATCCCCAGAAGCATGGAAAGAAAAAAGGATGTATGTGCGTTTAGTTTAGGTGTATAGCCGAGTAGTCTGAAAGAGCACAGATAGAAAAGGAGCTCATGTGAATTAGGCATAGTAACCAAAAAGCAAGACCCTGCTCACTATTATTGAGTGCCTGTTGAAAATGTTTCTGGTTCTTCTTTATGGACGTAAACAAGAGAAAAGTGATGCGTCCAAATTGGTCAAAGTTCCTCAATAATATATGTAAATAATACTGTATAGCAATGGACAGTCCATGAATGATATGGCAATTATCAGGTGCGGGCTAGGAGTCTAGTGGGGTCCACATGACCACCACAGTTGAAACACCATAACAGCCCCCCCTAGTAACCAATATAAAATGAACAGAGGCACTGGTAAACATATGCATATATGTAGGGGCGCTCTGGCCCTGTTACCTTAGTGCTTGCAGGACTTCCAGATATCCAGGGCGTGCAGTTCATCCAGATAGATAGCCAGCAGGAAGATAGGTGAAGATGCATTGCACTGCCTCAATTTCCAACTCCCAATGAGACCGGAAAAAATACAAAGTGAGCACTCAGCTGAATAACAGGTCAGGTTTATTGCAGGGTGGTGCAGCAGGGGAACAGCAAAGCCACACGAACGCACCTACGCGTTTCGTGCACGAGGCACTTTATCAAGGTGACAAACAAGTATAAAACAGGTGAGTATAAATCACGCAGTTTTATACTTGTTTGTCACCTTGATAAAGTGCCTCGTGCACGAAACGCGTAGGTGCGTTTGTGTGGCTTTGCTGTTCCCCTGCTGCACCACCCTGCAATAAACCTGACCTGTTATTCAGCTGAGTGCTCACTTTGTATTTTTTCCGGTCTCATTGGGAGTTGGAAATTGAGGCAGTGCAACGCATCTTCACCTATCTTCCTGCTGGTTCTTTATGGACGTAACCTGTTAAATAAGGTGTGGTTAGGGTTCTTCAAGTAAAGTTATATAATATTGTATAGTATAATTTTGTCTCATTTGGAGGCAATGAGGATTTTCACCATGAGGAGAATGGAGCCCCTTGCTATATTTCTCTGACCTGTCAATTGCAGGCCATGCTAGTGTTAACACCCTCTCACTTGGTCTAGCATGTGAGCTTCATTCCCCCTAAGTTATATTGTTGCAGTTTCCAGGCACATGCCTGAAAATCGTTAGAGTCCAATGCCAGGGGGTGGGTTTGTTCAGTAGTCCTGCCCAGTTGCTGGGGCTTAGGAGCTGGACATACCCCTGTTATAAAAAGCCATTCCCATGTTAATTTGGCAGTTTTGCTCCTTAGGGAGAGGGTAAGTTAGTGTGTTCCTTAGGGTGTTCTGCCTGAACCCTTAGGGGAGAAGGTAAGTTCTGCCTTGCCCCTTTGGGGGGGAGGGTGTTCAGACTAGCCTTAGTGTTCAGACTACCCTAGTGTTCAGGGACCTCAAGATCCTGGGATTATTAGTCCTATCCTGTCCAGGGAAGGGATGTTACCCCTGAGCTGGGAGCCATGCAGATGAAAGAAAAGGGCAAGGTGCGAGGTAGAATCTATGCAGGATGTACCTCTCTTGCCAGAGATAGAACTGTGATATGTTTGCTGTTACCTCAATAAACCTAGCTGTACTGTTGCTGACACTCCAGAATCCTTCTTGTTCTATGGAAGTTCCTGTAGGGATGAATCCCTGCCTATGACAGAGCCCTACAGGTGGAGGCACTGCACCACCACAAGGAATCCTGTACTCCCAAGCTCTCTTTACATCACGGAGTCTCAGCCTCCTGGGAACCAATAGGTGAGTACCACAACACCTATTTACCAGCAAATCTCCCTGGGGGGGATTGTATTGTATGTCTTTATTTATATAGCGCCATTAATGTACATAGCGCTTCACAGCAGTAATACACGTGACAATCATATAGATAACAAATAATATAAATAACACAAAGGGGAGAAGTGATTCAGAGATAACAGTAACATTTTGGAAAGGGAATCCCTGCTCCGAAGATCTTACAATCTAATTGGTTGGTACAGTAGGAAGGTCGTATAGAGACAGTAGGAGGGCATTCTTGTAAGTGCGTCTGCAAGGGGCCAGGGTTTATGTATACAGTGTAAAACTATCACTCATAGAGCTACAGATATGCTTTCTTAAGCAGGTGTGTTTTGAGTTGAGTCTTAAAGGTTGATAGAGAGGGTGCTTGTCGGATGTTAAGAGGAATGGCATTCCAGAGGTGTGGGGTAGATATGGGTGTTAGAGTAGTAAAATCAGAGCACAATATAATTTCTCCCCAGCAGGACTTGGATAGACTGGAAACTTGGGCAGGAAAATGGCACATGAAATTTAATACAGATTAAATTGGTTTGTTTCCCGACGCTGCCCTGCGGTGTACTTCGGCCAGCCTGCTGTCACCCCCTGCTGAGACCGGTGTCATGGGCCGAGGCCGCTCCTCACGAAGAGGTCACTCCCGCGCTCACGCTCCTAAGCTGAAGCGGGGAACTCCTGACTACCTGTTGCTGAACTCCTGCTTGAATAACGACGATGCTGCCTTCTCCACTCCTGACCCTGCTACGTACGACTACGAACTGCGCACTCCGGATCAGTCTGCGCGGACTAAGGTCGGTGATTATATAACCCCACCTCAGCCCCGCGGTCCGGTCCCGGTTTGTGGCGAGCACAATCGGAACAATCTGTAAGTAAACATGGAAAGGATGTTGATCCAGGGAGAAATCTGATGCTCGTCCTGCTCAGGGGAACCAGCAGATACAGTAGATCAAATAAAGTCCTATACCCAATCCTTAAAATGAATTAATGCCTCATGGCACAAACCCCACCCCCCCACCCCACCAAACAATCAGGTAAAATAGATTAATGGATCCTCAACTTAGCCTGAAGCAATGTATCCTCTGTTGATTGAAGATGTCTTCTTTCTTCTCCCAGATGTTGACTCGTCGTCCACTTCCTTTAAAATGAGATGTGACAGGCCTTATATAAGGCTTGTAACATCCCATTTGACAGTCACATGGTACATCCACCAATCCTATTGTTGGATATACCATGTGAACATCTCAACCAAGTCACATGGTACATCAAGCAATCTGATTGATTCCTTCCCCTTCTTGGGTGCTGTGAGGGCACCTTAAATGGAAGGAATCAAATGGTGCATGATGGTCTACTGGTGCTAGCTTTACCTGCTGGCTCACAGAGATCGGAGCCTCCGCCACTGGGCAACTACTGGCAGTGTCTCCACCTGCCCAGGATCCCAATAATATGAGATAACCCCAAACAGTAAATAGTGACAACAGCTCTTATCTTAAATTGATAACCTTAACTGCATATGTCACATAGAATAAACAGAAATACAATCCCACTATTAACCATAACCATCCCTTGCAGTATAGAGGAATGACCCACCACCGTGTATTCCCACACCATGTCCAATGTACCAACCAGCCCCTTGGTCTCTCAACCCTAGAGTGTTCCCAAGGAACACCCCCCAAGGCGTGATCAGCTCCTGGATGTTACCAGTATGTTGGTGCACTTATGGAAATACCTGCCGGGTGCTCCAGCACCCGGACCCGCTGGCACTTCAAAAAGGATCCGTCGATCCAACGAAGCCTCCCACGATGAGTTCCCACCGCAAGGGATGCCTCCAGCGTGCCTTGACGTCCGTCCAGTAGTCTGGTCCCAGACTAGGAATATCAGATTACTCAGCTTCAGCAGCTTTGTCCCTGACTGTTACTGAATTCTAAAGGCAAGGTCCCTACACAAAGGGCTGTCCCTACAGCAACCACAAGTTGGAGGTGACTCAGGGTCTTAACTGGGGCCTAGGGGTAAATTGACCTAAGGCAGAGGGTCACTTACCCCTGCATATGCACCTCCTCCCCTCTCTAGCTCCCAGGATCAACTGCCTCACCCTTGCAGCATTCCAAACTGTTACAACTGTCTCCAGCGGAATCCTGTTGCGTGATTGGCTGCCATGCATCACGTCTCAGGCTCCTCTGGCTCATGGGACTTGTAGTTCCCTGCTAAACATGTCTCTATGGCCGCTGCGTGCACCCTGCGCATTGCGCCTGCGCAACCTGACATAGCCACCACCCTGCGCATGTGCGAACCTTGCGCAAGATGGCGGCACCCTGCTACGGAAGCCGCCGGTGACGCGATCACCCTAGATCCAGCCTCTTCTCTTCCCCCAGCTGCCCTGCACCTCATCCTCCCCACCGGAGCCCAAGGGGAATCCCTGACTGCCGCGGAGGTTAGTGCCTGAAGAGCTAAAGGCAATAACCCAGAGGAGAACCTGGCTACATCATATTCAGGCATCTACAAGGGGCTGCACATACCAGAAACTAATATTTTCACTGTGTCTTACCTTCTCTGTGTGTCATTCTTGGACACCTATGCGTAACTTCTTCAGATGGTTCAGCTGATTGTCTGAGAGATTAACACTGCAGGGTCCCATTAAGAAGCAGGAACCCCCCGCACAGTTAATCGTGATGACGTTGTGGGTCGAGAGCTTGCAGATACGCCAGGATCGGAGGGTGAAGACTTCTAAAAGGTAAGATAAATATTGAATGTATGTAATTGTCTTTTTTTCAGGTTTATTATTGTATTTATTTTTTTTTATGTTTTTGCTTGCCCATTGACTGATAATGTATTAAATCTGTGCTCCTTTAGGGTACAGATAAATACAGTGACAGCCAATGCATTTTTTTAGGCAAATGCTTGTTTTCAATTGATTGTTATTTTTTCTATTTCTGTTTATGGTTTGGATTAAATTGTTGGGAATTTAGATGGCTTCTTTTTAGTACTTTTTAAGATTGGTTAGCGGTTTAAATTAATTAATTGTTTTGTTGGCTAGTACTTTTATTTATTTAATGGATTGCCTGGCTAGTGGTTTTATTAGAATAATTTGCTTGGATAGGTGTTTATTGAATTGTATTGTTATGTTTTGGAATAACTTAATGTTATGGTGAAGGTGTACCCAGGCTCACTAATAAATGTTAAGCCCACTGGGTTACCCCTGATCTGTGTGTTGACGTCCTAGAGTGTCAGCTCTTGGACATACTGCTGCGGCAGCCTTTATTCTTACCTTTGCCACTAATTGGCCGGGGATTTACTCCGGCTGGCGCCGTGACTAAACAGCGCGCCAGCCGCATCCCCTCCGTGCACCCCCTCCACTTCGCGCGCATTTTTGTTCCCCTTCCCGACCCCCTAGCTGCTCCTGCCTTTGCCCCTCTGCTTTCCCACACCCCCGCTTACCTCACTTCAACTTCAGGGGTGTCGGGGAAGCCGGGGAAGCCGGGCGCGCCACGTGACAGTGACGTCACAGTGACGCGCCGACATGCCGCCGTCACCACGCGGCCCGCACGCGTCCAGCCGTGCGGTAAAGGTAAGAATTAAATATGACGCCAGTGTAAATGTCGGAAATGCATTGCAGTGACTGTGTGCAAATGATGCGACATTAAAGATTTTTGTGTGTTTTGCCTTTCTTGGGGTGCTGGGATCAGGAGATTTCTAGACTGTAAGTTTCAGGGTGGGTTTGCCAGAGAAAGTCTTCACAGAATGTGTCTATGTATCAAGGTTCCAGAGTTACAGGATACCCCAAAAGTTGGATCCGGGAATCAAGTGAGATTTTCGGATACAGCCAAGCACATTGCTCTGGGCAAACCCCTACCCTGAAAACGTTCTTGCGACTCACCTCCAGGATTCCTGGTGCAGCATAATCCAGATAAGGTAAATGGGGCATGAAGGGGTTAATGCATACCTGCACCATACGGGGGGTCCTTAGTATAATGAGGGATGCCCAGGTACCCTGAACCTAGCATAGGGGTTCCGGGGATGCTCCAGCTATATGATAAAGCTGTGAGTAGTTTATGTGTGTAAAAAGTTTAAAAAAGTAATTTCTAGAGTGTGGCAAGGATGAAGCTAGTGAGTGTAGAGAGTATGTCCCCTTACTCCATCCCTGACACCAGAACAGAGACTTACATATTCTTATCACACAAGATACAGGGACCAGTATATTTTATTAAACATAACTCTTTAATAGGTATATGTACTGATAACCTGTGAATGAACTGTGGGATTTTCAAGTCCTGGATTCTGAGGGACCAGATGGCTACCAAGCTTAGTGCCTATGGGTCTGTGCGGAGTCCGGGCTTGAAAGCCTCAGGAATACCAAGGTGTTAGAACAGGCGGGGCACTGCAGTTATACTTGAGTATCTCCATCCTGGGCTAACACAGGGCTTTCCTGCAACCATTTGCCAAAACCCAGACTGTGGAGCCTTGACAGTGGGTGGGCTCAATATGCTAAGAGGCAGAGGTGCCAGGTTGGCGCATGCCCCTTAGACTGAGAAAAGGTGCCCATCCAGCTTTACAATACCGGCAAAATCGGTGATTGGCTAGCAGGAGAATTCCCACGCTCTGATAGGCTGTAGAGGTTTGTGAATGGGACACAGAAACCCATAAGAAATCTTGCAGCCAATCGGGCGCAGATTCCAAGCACCAAACCATCAGTGGCAAAATCAATGATGCTCTGTACTGAATAGATGCGAGCCGGCTTCAAAGATTTTGAGTGAGAAAATGTTCTAAGTCCTGCTTTTTGAGAACGTAGTGGTCACGGCTGGCATTGCATGCCGAATTCAGTTCCAGGACTTTCGCGAGTACCTCCCGGTCATTGGAAAGGGCTCCTACAGAGGTCATATTTGTTAATTTCGTTAAAAAGGAAATTTTTATTAGTTAGCCCCATTCCCAGTAATTGTGCTAATAGTGTTAATTGTGTTACTTTGTGTGTATGTCAAATGCTGGAATAAATTACAATTTATTTTACTGCTGTGTCTTGTTCAATCAACTAATCCCGGTAGGAAAAGGTGTTGATAACCCTGGTCTCCAGTGACACAAATTTTCATTATTTAGCTGTTTTAGGTGATGGATACATTTTAGTGATATGTACTATTAGGCTTTTTAGTTTTTTTTATTATTGGGGTGTTTAGGTGCTTGTGTATTAATTTAATTCTTGTGTATTTTTGGCCTTAATGATTTGTATTAGGTTGACCACTAACTGCTATAGTGGCTTATGCCCATATTATATTGGCATGATGTACCCCTGTGCCAATGGGTTGAGAGTGGGTATAGTTGTCCCGGGGTGGCTGGTTCGACCTCCCTGGTAGGTAGCGGGGGAGGATGGGTTAACCGCGTAATTATTGCGGTTATTATTCGCTAAGGTGATTAAGGGGTTAGGGGCCATTAGATTGTATTTTTTCATGTAGTCTTGCTGGCAACGGAGGACATGGACCTGGAGTATACTGATGAGGACACCCTTCATGATTGCAGGGGTAAGTAGAAAGTTTAATTTACTTTATTTATGCTGGCTGGCTAATGTTGGATTTTATAAGCCATGCACCTGCACACAGAAGGTTTCCACCATAGGATCCAGGAGCCTAAAAGAAACTTTTACACGTGTGTACTCACACTGGCCCGTGTGAGTATTTGGCTAATTTTACCCTTCCGAATCCCTCCCCCCACCTAAATTATCAGGTGACCCTTAGATCAGCGGTGCGCAAACTGTGGGGCGCGACCCCCAGGGGGGGCGCGACACTGCCGACGGGGGGCGCGGGGTTTACAGAGGCCCCGCGCGCTTCCCGAAGGCACTTAAATTAAGTGCCGGGGGAGCTGCAGGGCCTCTGTAAACCTAACTTACCGTGGCTCCGGCGGCTTCCTCCCTGCGTCGCCATGGCAACGCGGCATCAAAATGACGCTGCGAGGTCATGTGACGTCACGTTGCTATGGCAACGTGACGTCATTACGCCGGAGCGCGGGTAAGTTGGGGTTGGGGGGGGCGCGGGAGTGAGGGGACAGCCGGCAGGGGGGCGCAGGGAAAAAAGTTTGCGCCCCCCTGCCTTAGATGTATCTCCTGTTCCTATCCACAATCCCTGATTAGAGGGACAACAAGACACCGCTACAGGAAAACACTCACATTAGGCCGTGTGAGTGAGATATTATCACTAAAGTGGGAAAATATACTATTTCACAGTCTCCCACTGCATTGCAGCCAATTTTCATGTGTGCATATCTAACTGCATTTTAATTTCTATGAGAAAAACTATTGTGAACGAGCCACGCATCTAACATCTGAAAGACAGCGAGGAGTGAAGGCAAGAAGAAGGATCTGCATCTCAAAAGGAAGATCGAACAGTTAAAGAAACCTTGATGTGATAGAACTCACACAAGGCCATGTGAGTTATCTTTTTACTTATACATTTATCTTATGTACGCTCATCACCCTAGAAACTCACTTCATAGACTGAAGGCTAAATAGAGGTGTTCTACACAGGCGGCACACTTTATTTGAGTGCGGCTCATTCCGCAAGCCGGGAAATGTCCCGGCTTGCGAGCCGCACTCCCTCAGCGTGCCGCCCATCACCGATGCGCGGTCACGCATCATCGGGTGCCTGTGCCGCCTGTACGCGTGCCCAGGGCTCCCCGAGGGAGCCCTGGTGTCGCGTGGATGTACTGACGGCGGTGGGACGTTCTGGGGGACCCGGCGGACCCGGTAAGGAGAGGGGGAAGCCCCGATCGGCAGGCCTCTCCTCCGAGGCTTCGGCGCGCGCCCGGCACCCTCCGGCGCGCGCCAGGTTACTGCTGCGGCCGAGAACGGGCAAATGCTCGAATAAACTCGGCCGCAGCAGTACTTCACATTTGACCTTCAGCGGAAGGAAATACACTTTTAAACTACCTTCCCTCACACTGTGCTCCCCCATCTCTCTCTGTGTTCTACTATCATTAAGGGTCCTGGATAGATCCTGTTGGGGTTTCGAGTCATACGAGGACATCACCAGACAATCACGAATTACTGAAAGGCTGTATTATACCCCCTTTTTTTCTTCTTCATAGTCATTTATAGTTTACCACCGATTGAGATAGCGCCCGGGTATTTCTCCAACTATAACGGAGGACATGGACCTGGAGTATACTGATGAGGACACCCTTCATGATTGCAGGGGTAAGTAGAAAGTTTAATTTACTTTATTTATGCTGGCTGGCTAATGTTGGATTTTATAATTGGCAAATGAGCCATTATCCATATCTGGACAATAGTTATTTTGCCCATTAATGTACGGTTTGTGTTATGGGGGGTTATTGGGGTAGATTAGGTGGGTAGAAGGGTTGTTGTGTTTTTTAATGTTTATTGTGGTTAGTGGGGGTGGGTGAAGTTGGTATTTGGCCCATGGTGGGTGTTTCTACCTACCGTTTAGCCGGAGGGGTTAATTCCTTCATTACCTTTGCGATATTAACTGCAAAGGTAATGAAGGGGTTAACTCAACCCGCAACCCCTACACAAGGTCTAAACACCCACCAAGGGCCAAATACCACCTTCACCCACCCCCGCTACCCACAAAAAACAAGGCATTGGAAGTTAACCCCATCATTGCTTTAGCGGTCAGCCTCAAAGGTAATGAAGTTGCCTGTAAAGGCATTTTAATTGCATGGGATTCAGGCCGGGGGTCTCTGGTGCTGATATTAATGAGTATCGGCTCCGGAGACTACCGGAATCAATGTGATGCAGGAAAAAAAACATTTATTTTTCTACAGTAAGTCCTGTATTGCCGTTTTCTCAACAGGTTCTCCCCAGCCTGATGCCAATTTTTCCTGGCGAGAGGATTTTGGGAGAAACTCACCATTCTAAAGTCGTGATTACCCTCAATCAACTAAGCGAGGCTACTAGAATTGCGTGCGTTTCAGAACCTGCCGATAAGTGGCTTATCACTGCTCACCCGGCGATGCGTTTTGGACGGCTGAAAAAATTAGTGATTCATGTCTTTATCATCCACTTAGAGGCTTATTGAATAGCAGTAGACATTTTGGCCGAAAAAGCCTCGATAAGTGGGCTATCGAGGCTTATAGAATAGGCCCCTTATTCTCAAAATATGAACTATCAATGATTTGCCCAATCAAATTATTACCAAAGACTACATTTCCAACAGTATGGATATCTTACAATCATTCTTTGTGTAACGGTTGTTCCCTCTGGTCTGACCCACCCAATCTCACATTGGCCCCTGTGGTCTATCCAGCCCTCATTACATGTTTGCGTCTGGTGGTGCACCTGCAGGCAACAGGACTCCTGAGTCTCCCGCATGATGGTATAAAGGGATGTCAAGCCAGACAGGCAGCTGAGGTAGTGGGTGCGAGTCCTACCTATATCATGTGCAGCGCCTCCACCTCATCAGGATCTATGCGTCCGCAGGTAGATGGTCCCGATGAGGAACTCCTTCTTGGTGGTGAGGGCCCCTGGAGAGTAATTTCAGACTCACACCATGGGGTTCTCGTTGAACAAGTCATCTTTATTGTGCGTGGTGATATGGGCCAGCTGCCCCTCACAGTCATTGCTTCAGCCGCACATTGCTCTGTGCTCCCCTTTGAAAGGTACGCCCTCCCAATGGAGTGGGATCCCCTCTCCCCGTAGGGAGATCACCCCTGTGCCAGGTCCCTGGACACAGTTGGCCTTCTCTGGCTAGATATAGAGCGGTGCCACTAGTTACTGCACTAGTGGGCACCTTCAGAACTTGTTGCTTCGCCTTCACCTTGCAGCATCAACCTGCCTTATATACCTCAGGAGGCAGGCACATCTCTGATGTCACTAACCATGGACTCAGAGCATGTAGCCACTCCCATCCATACATAGGGCACCTCACCAGGGTGTGAGGGCAAACCTCCATGATTACTGCTGGCATTCCTGTAACTTACCAGGTTTCTCTGCCAGCAGGAGAGATGACTGTAGACATTGTTATGCATGGCTACATACTCCCCCTGGTGAATCACCACCATCCCGGCTGGGACCTAAATTTGGTGTACCTTTCTCCAGGAAACACTGCAAAAGGAACACATCATTAAGCCATAACAATTCTTTTCATCCATAATTAGTTATTTAACAGTGTTCACTGACCAGCAGGGGCGCTCAAGATTTCTCACAGACCTCACTATGCTGCCTCCCTAATAGTAGTGACGAGGATCTGGCTTCTTCACTTCTCTGCCCGCCATGTCGGTCACTGTAACGCTATACTCCCGGGGCAAGCCACGCTCGTGTCTATACACAACTTTGTCCATATAGATGCTGCGCCCAATACTCCAGACTCGCATTAACTGGGAGATCTGCTCCTCTGCTTGGGGGTCCTTAATGGCACCACCCTTGTTAACCATATAGTACTCTATATCCTCCCTGAGCCACCCATCCCGGCGGTCCTCTATCTCCTGCATGAGGGGTTCGGGAACATAGGGGTATTCCAACCCATGAGAGCGTTTGTATGTGGCTACAATGGCCCTTTCTGCTCGGCAGGCCCTTGTCAGCTTAGCACTGCCCGCTATCCCCGCCAACACCCAGGACATGGGTTCATCGGGATCCACCGGATCATCTAACCCACCCGGACCCATTGGTTCTATCAACCCTCGCCCAATCTTATACCACCGCTGCTGGATTTCCCTTAGGTGATCCTCCTCCATAAATTCTCCCTTGGCCCAACAATGATCCACCACCCCATCCCGCTCTAGGATGAACCGGGTCCTATTGATCCAGGCCACGTATCCCTCGAACAAGGGGGCCCACCATCGGGTTTCCCTGACCTCCTCTAAAGATACCTCCTCTAACTCTTCCTCTTCTGGCACACCCCCGGAAGATATGCCCGACGTACCCTCGGACGGGACCTGAGTACCCGGATCCCTTTTCTGGCTCCCAATGGTAACGCTAACATTACTGGGACAATCACTGGATACCGACACCTGTCGTGTAATCCTCCCTCCACCCACCGATCCATCATCGGATGTCCCATAGTCCAGGCACCCAGTCCATTCATCGGAAGTGACCCGTGAATCCCCTGACACCCCTAAGCTGGAGGATGACCCAAAAGTGAAGGTGAATGGGGCTGGGACTTTAACTAGGGCCTGGGGTCTAGCTAGGGCTGGGGTTTGGGGATAGGGCCGCACCGTCGGTATCCGCAGGGCTAGGACCCGCTCTTCTCCGCTACCTGGTCCAGTTCCGCCGCAGGGACTCTCCGTCTCTCCAGTCTCACGACTCCTCGATCTCTGCGTCGATCGCCTGCTCCTCTTGGACTTAGGCGTCCGACCTCCACTGTTCGAGCAAAGGGGCGCGATCATCTTCCACTCTGCTCCGCTCGGTCCACCGGAAGCGATGTCTGGACACGCACGTGTCTCGCCGCCATCTTGGGTTGGGTCCCCAAGTGGGACCTCTTCCTCCACCACGATATCCGGCAACGCCTTTTTCCGTCGTGGCGCCGCCTGGGCCTGGCTCTGTCCTTCCTCCGCCACCACCACCTTGGGAGCCGAGGACAAGCATGGACTCTGCTTACCACTCCGGGGCATTGGAGTGGACCTGCCGCCATCGGATCCGCTGTTCACCATGGCCGTGGGACTTCGCCGCAGTATGGGCCACACTCGGCTCCGTTCCTTGCCGACACAGGTAAGTGGCACTCTTTTAATAATACTGCTGCTGTGGTATGCCCGCGGTCGGGCCGTCAGTGCAATAAGGCTAAGGGACTCCTCGTCCGAGGACTCCAACTTTGCGTTAGGCCGGGGCATTCCGCTTGGTGATCTGCGTTGTGCCCCCCCTTTATCACCACGTCGGTGACCAGTTTTCTCTGCCGGCTCTGTCTTGATGACCGGAGCTGGTCCCGGTTCTCCGGTACCCATAGTCTCCCTCCAAAGTGCACCGGGAAGTTCCGCGGTTAACATAGCCACATCTTCTGCAGCCTCTACTGCCTGAACCGGCACAAATGTCGGCATGGGCCATAAGTATTGTAGGCCACACTGAGCGCATCGTGCAGTAGAGCTCACCACTTCGCCCGGCAGTCGGCACTGCAGGCATAAGCATGCCACCATCTCTACACCCTCCACTCGAAGGATCAGGAAGCCTCCTGGAGCCGAGTAGGGATGAGTGGTTATCAGAGGCCTTTCTTCTTGTTTGCAAGCCATAGTCACTAATGGAGATACTCGCACTAGTGGTCTGTACTGCTTGCTTGTTCCTCGCAACTGAAGGGCATGGGCTGGGTTGCCGACCCCTCCTCCAGCTTTCTCCATCCGCATCCGCCAAGACAGGAAACCACTCCCCCTGGTTGAAACTTGGGGGAGGTCCCGTAGACTTGTAGGCTGACCCAGCACAGGGGCGGAATTAGTCACAGTCCATGTGGGCGCGGCTCCAGCTTTCGCGCCATACCCCCCCACAGGGCGGGATCTCTCCTTTGGCGCCACTCCTGGCCAACTTTCTGCAAATTGAGCATTTGCAATATTCTCTGTAACTGGCCCACGCGGTTTCCCAGGGACGCGGGAACCGCCATTTTGGATTGCACTGTCAATCGGGTTCACTGTTTAGGTAGTGTTTGACTGTTTGTATGTTGAATGACAAGCAAGTCCATTACGTTCCTCCCATCTCACAATAATGTCCCCTTCGCTATCCTCAGGGTCAGTGCCCCAAGGTCCTAAGCAGGACATACACGGCACAATCACTGTTTTCACGCCATTCCACAGCAGGCTCACAAAAGTCTCTTCTGTAGCTTGCTCTTCTTCCTCACACATAACATATTCGTTCTCTCCTTCGGCCTCCGTCCGCCATATTGGAGCTTCCGCACCACGCGGACCCTCCATTCTGGCGGTCGCCATTCGGCTACTGTTCCTTGAATTATTGTACATGGAGCTCCACTCTGCGGGGCAGCTGCCACACCGATACAATAAAAATGCCTTGTGCACCACCTTGTGTACCTAATGTAGATCTGACTCGTGTTTGCACTACCTCAGGCTAGGCTCACTCTTTCTGTGTCTGCTGTATCTCCTTCCTCCCAGTCTGTGCTCCCTGCGGTGAGTGGTCTGGAATGGACTAGAGTACTCTGGTTCGTCCATGCAATACTTTGGGGTCTACCTGCTGTTGGTCAGTCTAGCGCAGACCCTCTCCAGGATTCCTGCTCTAAGTTACCAGTTTATCCCTTTAGGCGTCATACCACTAGCACTACCTCAAGGTTTTGGTGACAGCTATAGCCCAGCTCCAGACCCAGCTAACTCCTTGCAGAATCCCAGGGCGTCCGTGCGGTCCACGTCTCGTGCAGCTCCCCTGACTACCCCTGGGTCCCTTCCACGCAGCACAAAGTGGCAGCAGACACTCTCCCTGTTTCCCAGTGTGCCTAGCAAAAGCCTGTCCTGTTGACAGGTATCTCAGCAGTGCCTCCAACTGTAACGGTTGTTCCCTCTGGTCTGACCCACCCAATCTCACATTGGCCCCTGTGGTCTATCCAGCCCTCATTACATGTTCGCGTCTGGTGGTGCACCTGCAGGCAACAGGACTCCTGAGTCTCCCGCATGATGGTATAAGGGGATGTCAAGCCAGACAGGCAGCTGAGGTAGTGGGTGCGAGTCCTACCTATATCATGTGCAGCGCCTCCACCTCATCAGGATCTATGCGTCTGCAGGTAGATGGTCCCGATGAGGAACTCCTTCTTGGTGGTGAGGGCCCCTGGAGAGTAATTTCAGACTCACACCATGGGGTTCTCGTTGAACAAGTCATCTTTATTGTGCGTGGTGATATGGGCCAGCTGCCCCTCACAGTCATTGCTTCAGCCGCACATTGCTCCGTGCTCCCCTTTGAAAGGTACGCCCTCCCAATGGAGTGGGATCCCCTCTCCCCATAGGGAGATCACCCCTGTGCCAGGTCCCTGGACACAGTTGGCCTTCTCTGGCTAGATATAGAGCGGTGCCACTAGTTACTGCACTAGTGGGCACCTTCAGAACTTGTTGCTTCGCCTTCACCTTGCAGCATCAACCTGCAGCAACCACAACCACTAACTTTAGGCAGTGCAGTGCCTTATATACCTCAGGAGGCAGGCACATCTCTGATGTCACTAACCATGGACTCAGAGCATGTAGCCACTCCCATCCATACATAGGGCACCTCACCAGAGTTTGAGGGCAAACCTCCATGATTACTGCTGGCATTCCTGTAACTTACCAGGTTTCTCTGCCAGCAGGAGAGATGACTGTAGGCATTGTTATGAATGGCTACATTTGTAAAAATCGGTTTGTTGGTTCTGATCCCAATGCTAGTAATTTTAGGGGCTTACATTAGAGCTTTTTTTTTTTACATACACAAGACATGTTACTTTCGGAACTAAAAAAACATTCATTGGTCAACAATCAGCAAACGTTTTACATAACTTGTTTTGTTTATATGCTCTCAGATGTTAATGATTCCTTGTTAGTATAGACAAAATCTACTGTTAAATAGACTCCAATGACTCCTGCCATGTCTTCAAGTGTATTTGTTAAATAATAATATTTCATTTATTATTTCTTGTTCAGAAAGATTCCAAAACTTTAGAAGATGGTTCTCCAGTAGACAAAGTCAATTTTTTCTTGCAAAGTCACTTATAAATAAAAGTTGATGGCACTTGATACATGTGCTTCAGATTTTAATTCATTGAACAAACGACTCTTTATTCACTCACATGTTTCTTAGATGGTTTTTAGAGTCCAGGGGAATTGGGACTTGCTGAATGTAACTGGTAGTTAATAGATCACTAACTCTGCTCTCTTCCTGTCTCATGTCTAAGAACAATGTTTAAAAAACATGCTCCCAATTGCTTCTATTTCAACATAACAGAATAGTAAAAGGCAGTAGAAAATGAAAGATAAACATTCATTCATAGGGCAGAAGAAAGTTCAACTAGTCAAGTGCACCAAATGACTATCTATGATCATGATTTACATGAAACACTTCTAGTTTAGCTTGCACAGTATATAACTATCACTTTGCATGACTTCATGAAATGTACTGTAAAATAATTTAGTGTTTGTCTTTTTCTCATATCAGATCTTATGGCAAGTCAATCTGTAAGTAGCAGCAGTAGCAGCACTTCCTCATGTATTAATCCAAATTCTTCAAGCATTCACAAGTACTATTAGATTAGTTCTTCTGGTCCAATTACCACCTTGTATTAGAATTAGATTGTGCAAAACAGTTCTTGCACATTATGTACCACTGAGCACATATTGTACAAGAATTATGTAGGTATTTATAATTCATTGACCTGATCACAGAATGATCTTTTACAGAGTAGATCCCAAGAGGATCAGAAAAGGCTCCCTCATATAATAAGCACTCAATGTTAGTACATTGTGGTGAGACTTACAATAGTCTATCGGTGTCAATACCTTAAGATAGGACAAAGTGTGGCCCTTCTCGACCGGATTAGCTTAGGAAAAATAATAAAATTTTATTGATTACTTAATTGTGCTTGATCAGGATTAAAAATACATATGAAACATTCAAACATTAAAAATACCCCATATTGAAGTGGTTGGGTGAGCTAGCAGTATATTGCTATAGTGTATTCACCACAGACGTCTGAATAGCGATTATGACTGTTAGTGGACAAGCAGGTAAGTGTGCTCTCTCAAACCTAAAAGGCGGAAAGAGTATTATCGGAGATGTAGTCTCTATAGCTGGCTAGGTATGTAGGTTACCTCTATCCAAGGGTATAATGAATCATATATACTGTGTATGACCCTGCAGGGACAGAATAGGTAAGGGATAGTATTTCTATTACCCCTAAAGTGTCTGAGTGATTTCGCCGTAGGTTGTACTTGTTCGGGACACTATATATTGTGATACACAATGTGTTAGTGGCTCTGGGATATGGTCATCCCATGAGTGATGCAAGTTAGTGCAAGAGGGTTCCGTTTCCAAAGAGCCCAATATAACCATGTGGTAGATTCTAGTATCTCTTGTAGAATATAGATGGTAAGCTGGAAGCCCCCACTGCGGGCAATACCACGTGAGACACACTTGCAAAGTCTGCTGCTTTAATGCAAGCCTATATTCAATTCGGTGTTGTCCCTACTGCGATATGGTAAATGAAAAGTAAATGGTAAGCTGGAAAACCCCCACTGTGGGCAAGACCACTCAAAAACACATGTGCAGGGTTAGCCAGCTTAGTGCAAGCCTGTATTCAAAACACTGCTGTCCCTGCTTAATGGTGTTGCCAAAACATATGATATCACAGTCAGATTATTGGTAGGTACCAATAATCTGACTGTGATATCATATGTTTTGGCAACACCATTAAGCAGGGACAGCAGTGTTTTGAATACAGGCTTGCACTAAGCTGGCTAACCCTGCACATGTGTTTTTGAGTGGTCTTGCCCACAGTGGGGGTTTTCCAGCTTACCATTTACTTTTCATCTACCATATCGCAGTAGGGACAACACCGAATTGAATATAGGCTTGCATTAAAGCAGCAGACTTTGCAAGTGTGTCTCACGTGGTATTGCCCGCAGTGGGGGCTTCCAGCTTACCATCTATATTCTACAAGAGATACTAGAATCTACCACATGGTTATATTGGGCTCTTTGGAAACGGAACCCTCTTGCACTAACTTGCATCACTCATGGGATGACCATATCCCAGAGCCACTAACACATTGTGTATCACAATATATAGTGTCCCGAACAAGTACAACCTACGGCGAAATCACTCAGACACTTTAGGGGTAATAGAAATACTATCCCTTACCTATTCTGTCCCTGCAGGGTCATACACAGTATATATGATTCATTATACCCTTGGATAGAGGTAACCTACATACCTAGCCAGCTATAGAGACTACATCTCCGATAATACTCTTTCCGCCTTTTAGGTTTGAGAGAGCACACTTACCTGCTTGTCCACTAACAGTCATAATCGCTATTCAGACGTCTGTGGTGAATACACTATAGCAATATACTGCTAGCTCACCCAACCACTTCAATATGGGGTATTTTTAATGTTTGAATGTTTCATATGTATTTTTAATCCTGATCAAGCACAATTAAGTAATCAATAAAATTTTATTATTTTTCCTAAGCTAATCCGGTCGAGAAGGGCCACACTTTGTCCTATCTTAAGGTATTGACACCGATAGACTATTGTAAGTCTCACCACAATGTACTAACATTGAGTGCTTATTATATGAGGGAGCCTTTTCTGATCCTCTTGGGATCTACTCTGTAAAATATATTTTTTTCCCTCGAAGCACCTGTTGTATATCGCATCTAAGCACCAAATATGATATACGGATGAACGGTTTATATACCTTTTCTAACACAGAATGATCTTGTCAGTTTTATATAACATTAAAAAATGGATAATACTCCCCACTCATTTACTGTGGTCTGTATCAAAATCTACTGTCTACTGTTTATCAAAATATAAAAAAACCAGCCCAATTAAACATAACATATTTACATTGATATTCGCTATAATAAATATTTCATCCCCCAGATACAGCAGACCATCCTGAGTATGTGGTTATTGAAATCCAAATAGATACAGTAGTATTCTGATGATATTTATTCTCTACTACAGTAAATCTGTATCATGATTATTAAAACATTAGAGAGCATAATATAAATGTTATATTCCTAATCAGAACTGTACACATATGTTTATTTTTATTATTTAGTGCCCACAGTGCACTCAGCATTTTATATAATATAATCATTGAATTATAATTCAGTGGAACAGACAAAATGAGACAATAGGAAATGAAATTTCTGCCACAGAGAGTGTACAATCTAAGTGGTATGTTGAGAAACTTACAGAGAGAACAGGTGTGGGCATAAGTGCATTAGGTGGCAGTGCTTGGCCACAAATGGTTGGAAAGAGCAACCGTGGGTGTGGAACTATAGCCAAGAGACTAGACTATTGAAATGCTTTATTTAAGAGGTGAGGTTTAGGGTTTTACAAAGTTAGGAAGAGAATGCTTGACATATACAGATTGTGAGGGAGTTCCACAGGTAAAAGGACAATGTGGAAATAAGGCTTAAGGTGAGAGAGGGCAATAGAGGTGAAAGAGGTGGAATGGAGACAGTTATGTCAGAGCACAGGTGATGAGGAGGGACATAATGAGAGATCAAAGCTGACACTGTATGTAGGAAGGAGCAGATGAGAAGATCCTTGAAGGTGAGGAGGATAATTTTGTAGTCTATTCTAAAATGATGGTAATCCAGGAGAGGGATTTAAAGTAGGAGGTGAGCAGAGACTGTTCTGGGAGAAAGTGAAATTATTCTAGCAGCAGAATTTTGGATAGATTGCAAACAAAAAAGTGAAATTATTCTAGCAGCAGAATTTTGGATACTGTAGATTGCAAACAAGAAAGTTGAGACAGGGAGGCCTGTTAGCAGAATGTTACAATAATCCAGACAGGAGAAGATAAGGGCATGTATTAGAGTTTTAGCAGTAGATTGTCAGAGAACATAGAACAGCAGGGGAGTCATGGGATTTTTGGACCATGTCAATGGGAGATAACCAAGGGGTACCTCCTCAATTATAACTTGCTCTTCTAATCTCTTCAGGTTTTCTTCTACTTGGCATCTGACATGAATATGTATCCTCCTGTGCCCCTGGTGTCACAGACTCATCCATGTGAATATGGACTTGTTTACCATTGAGGTTTCCAACACCTTGGAATATCTTTGTAGTTTTAAAGGAATAACTGGATGTTTTCAGTGGAAACGTGTGTCTTCACATCTATTGCTGCTGCCATGTTAGCAAGGACCTGTATGATTCCCAGCTAATTCATTGTTTCATAGCCACAAGTTTGTGTGACAAAAAAAGCTGGCTTTGAAAGTCTTGTCCTTGCGGGTCACTTGTACATGAGACCATTTAATTCCAGTGGCTCTTTGCTATCTTAGGTATAGATTGGTATATCAGTGTAACGGAGTTCTCACCACAAACAAGGCGTGACCGCGAGGCCGAGGTGGGGATTTGATATAACACCAACCCACAGCCACGTGGGTGCATCTGGAGTGTACTGTAAATTGGTTGTGGTAGCTGGGTCTGGGTAGAAGAGGTCTGGATGGTCAGTAATACTTGCTGAGGTCAGTGTTGGAGAGTAGTGGATCGTAGGAGGTACTTAGCCGTGGTCTGGATAGGAATGAGGCGGATCGTCGTGGTACTTAGCCGAGGTCAGTATTTGAGAGGTGAGGATGGTTGTACATAGCTGAGGTCAGGAGAACAGAAGAGCGGAGTCCGCAGGAAAACCTAAAGGTCAGGAGCAAGGATCTGGAAGCACGACAAGACTGTGGAGGCAAGACAGCAGTGAACACTTCGCTCGGAGAAAGGTTTATGCTCAGCCAAATTTGCCAGTGTGGCAACTGAGCATATAAAGGGAGATTGTCCAATGAGAGGAGAGCATACTCATTAGTATGCTTGGCTGTGGTTGGCTGGAGAAAATTAGCATAGGTGTATACTTAGTCAGAGGAATTAGCAACAGGTGTAGTATAGGGAGAGGCGCGAGGAAGGCTCTGCGCATGTGTGCAAGTGCTGCACACAGCGGATGCGCGCTGCGTGATGGTGGCGTCAGCACGTGAGCGTAGCCTGGAGGCGGGGCCAGAATTTAGTGCAGAGTGTGGTCCGTGCTAGCTCCTAGATGGAATTCTGGTATCCGCCAGCAGACGAGATGTGCTGCAGGAGGCTGGAGAAGCAGAACACCCCGTCGCGGGTTGGGATAAGCGAGGAGCGCGCTGAGGATTACGGATCCTGACAATCAGTAGGCATCAGAGCGATGCATCCAAGTTGAGCATAGTGAGCATTGTCCACAATATTAACCCATGCACAAGAGTCAACCAAGAAATCCATCTTTGTCTGATAAAGTGTTCCAGTTGCATTGAGACTGCCAAGTCCATGTATATGATGTATTGTGAACATATAATTGTCATTTCAAGGTTAACTTGATTTCACTTCTACATTTGACAGTTCCTTGGTTTGTATTGTATTGTTGTAAGGGTTGGAGAGCTGCGCCGCTTGCGGCGCGCTCTCCGCACAGTTCAAGGTGCCGCGCCCCCCTCGGCACAGACATCCCTCACCATAACCGGAGCTCCGGCGCATGTTCCCTGCAGCTATCGGATGGACGCCGCTCCACTGGACAAATGCGCGCACCCGTGCCACCCTAAATAGACTGCCTCCCGCGGGTGCGCACGGATTCTTGCACGCCTCCACATGCAGACACTCCTACTGCTCTAGGACGGCCCTTCGCTAGCTAAGCACTCCCCACACATGCAGCCTATCCTCCGGTGGGTCCCGCCTTGCACATACCTCCAGGTCCCTGCCTGTTCATTGGATCCCATTCCTTATTTTACCCTGCTGCCTCACTTGCTATTTGGCTGAGCATAGAACCAGTTGCTGTTCTGATCACTCTCTGCCATCAATGGCCTTCAGTCCGACCGGGATCATCTTGCAGATAAGTGGAATGTTACTCCATTCTGCGAAGGCCTGGTCGATAAAGTTGCCTCTGGAGCTGGAGTCCACAAATGCCAGTTCTTTGGTGTGAAACCGCTCTCCAGTAAGTGTTACTGGCAGCAGGACCCCGGTGGGAAAGACCTCCTTGGTGATGGGGAAGAGGGACAGTGTTCCCAACGAGACTCCCCGGGATCTCATTGGGATTTGGTGTTTCCCGGCTTTTGGGGACACTATAGCACCAAATGACTGGAATTGCTGCAATACAGGCAGAGGCCCGCGCTGTGCCGGCGTTGCTTCTCTGCGGGGGACAGCTTATTTCCTCCTAACTGCATAGGTTCAGGAGCATCCGAGGAAGGAGGTGATGGAATAGCAAATGGTGGAATAGGGAACTAGAGACCCGTTCATGGTGGCGAGAGCGCTCTGCCCTCCGCTCCTGTAGGCGTTGGTCCACCCGGATGCACAGGACAATCAGTTCCAATAAGTCTGTACGAGCTCATCCTTTAGGGACTCTGACAGACCCTGCCAAAATGCAGAAGACAATGCCTCATTATTTCACCCTGTCTCAGCCACGATGGTGCGGAACTACAAGGCGTACCTGGCGACTGTATGATTTCCCTGGGAGATGTGGAAGAGGGAGGAGGCCGCCATCATCTGACATCCGGGCGTATCAAAGACCCTACGGAACTTCCGGGCGAACGAATCGATGTCCTGCGTGAGGTCCGTTCGTTGTTCCCAAATGGGGGAGGCCCAGGCCAGTGCCTCGTCAGTGAGGAGGGAAATGATGTAGGCGACCTTGGACCTCGAAGAGACAAAGCGAGAAGAAGAGAGTTTGAATTGAATAAAGCACTGATTAAGGAAGCCTCTATACCCTTGGGGATCCCCAGAATAGCGGTTGGGAGTCGGGGTTCGACCGTAGACAGAGAGGGTGCGAAGACAGTCGCTGAGGCAACAGGGACCGGTAGTGGGGGTCCTGGCGTAGAAGCCTGGGCCTGCACAGTAAGGGAGTGAAAGCTCTGCTGAAGTAAATCCATCCGCCTGTCATTCTGCTCAAGGTAAGGCTCTAGCCTGGCGAACAGGTTGGTATGAGAAGTCAAGGTTCGCTCCACCTCAGCAGGGTCCATGCTTGTTGGGCTGAGCATAATGTCACGCTGTGCTCACCACAAACTACGTGGGACCATGGTGCTGAGGTGGGAATGGATATGACACCACCCACAGCCGGGAGGGCACGTCTTGAGTGTAGGTTGGTCTGGATCGCCGGGTTGGGATTGGAGAGGTATGGATAGTTAATGGTACTATTAGCCATGTCCAGGGTAGGAGAGGGGGATGAAGTCGTTTTACTGTAAGCCAAGGTCAGGTGCGGAGAGGGCAGGGTTGTCATATGCTTTTTAGCCGAGGTCAGGTGCGGAGAGATCAGAGAGGTCGTTTGCCAAAGCCGAGGTCTGATGCCAAGAGTTCGGAGTAGTCGAGAAGGAAGCCGGGTCGGTAGACAGGAGAAGAACTGCAAGCGTGATCAGAACAGCAACTGGTTCTATGCTTTGCCAAATAGCAAGTGAGTCAGCAGGGTAAAATAGGGAACAGGATCCAATGAACAGGCAGGGACCTGGAGGTGTGTGCAAAGCGGGACCCACCGGAGGACAGGCTGCAGGTGTGGGGTGTGCTTAGCTAGCAAAGGGCCGTCCTAGATCAGTAGGAGTGTCTGCATGCGGAGGCGTGAAAGAATCTGTGAGCCTGCGAGAGGCAGTGTATTTAGGGTGGCATGGGTGTGCGCTTTTGCCCTGTGGATCAGCGTCCATCTGATCCCGCCGGCAGTAGCGTGGAACCTGCGTGGGAGCTCTGGTTATGGTGAGTGTAACAGGGGACTTATCCCTGTTCAGTAATGTGCCTTTAATCTAGCAGTGTGGTAGTTAATTACTAAACACCACCTGCCTGATTAGATTGCTTACAAAAGCCTGCCTTTGAGACAGGATGTGACTCCTTAGCTCACTTTTGAGCTGACCTTTGGAGGCATCACATGTCTTGAGCTCTGTCAGAAAACACAGCAGAGCTGATTTCAAAACACGGGGAAAACTACTAAACCTGAAGCTGACAAACCCTGAGTGAAGGGAGCTGAACCAGGAACTGAGAAGATTTTCCCTCCAAGAACCAAATAAGACTTCTAAACCTGGACGCTAATATTTTCTGTGCACTCACAGGTGCGGTTCCAGGAGACCAGAGAAGCTTACTCTACAGCTGATAAACAGATAAGACTTTCATTATTAAGAGACTGCTTATATCTGCTTATTTTCATGCTATATGTTTTGGGGCTGAGAGAAATGCTTGACTAGGGAGATGTGAATTAATTGCATAGTGTTTTCACTAGAAATACTCCCAAGTGAATGGAAGCTTTGTTCCCCCCCCCCTGTGTTTGGATAATTTCCTGATGAAAAGGAACAGGCACAATAAAGCCTATTATAATTTCACATTATAAAGCCTCCTAATTGTGTACCTCTGTGAACGTCCGTCTACATATGGTGTCAGAAGTGGGACAAGAGGTGTCTTTGAAGTTAAAAAGGACTGGAAATTTTTATGTGAATTTTTTTTGTTATGCTTTTTGCCTACAAACAGTCTGAGAAAAAAAAAAAAAAACCTCATGCAGCAGAGATCAGAGTTAAAGGGATACACACCACTGAAACCCCACTGCACTGAAACTTAGAAAACCACAGATGGACTCTTTGCCCCAATCCCTAGAGGAGAGAGACTGCTGAAACAGCTAATCCTTTTTTTTGCCTATCACAAAGTGTAATATGGTCATTGAAATAGGGGTTTTGCCTTTCAGCCATAGTCAGGTTTCAAAAAGTGAGTCAGCCCTTAAAAAGGGATAGGTGTTTGTTGTTTTCAAAAGTTTCGCTGAAGCAGTGAATACAGATGGTGACCCATGAGTGGTACTGATTTTGCAAATAAAGGTTGCCACACCGCATAGGGCTACCAGCTGTGAATGGAGTATATGCAGAAAAGTGTGAAAATTGATACAAGACTGTGCTGAAGCAGGGGCATTTTTAGCAAACAAATGCTGAGTGTAAAATTGCCCTATAGGGGAAAAAGTGATTTCTGAACTGTGTAAAAGGTTTTTCAAAACCAATTGCTGAATGTTGAGTCACCCTGCCAGGAATGAAAGAAATAGTCCACTGCAAAGAATGTTTTTTTTTCTGCAAGTAAAAAAGTATGCCTATTATCTTGGGAGCAAAACAGACACCCAAAGTGTGCAGTGTGAATGTCATAATACCCAAAGATGAGACTGAAAATTACTGAACTCAGGCAGAAAACCAAATTCTGTTGCTGAAGCGGAGGCATTGCACCTACCAAGTAAATGGTGCATAGCAAATAGACTTTTTTTTACCTAGCAACTGCACATCTTGTATACCTGATAAAAGAAAATGCATGCACAGTACTGCTGATATTATAAAAAAAATTACCCAAGAAAGAAAAGTCTACAGAGATGCCTGTGAGAGCTACGACCTCTACAAGCAAAATATGCCCATCTGTAGGACTACCACAATTGGGGGTTCTAGCAAAAACAGTGGCAACAGCTGCAATAGTGCCTCCTGAGGTAAGGAAGAAAATTACACCTGATAGCCTAAAAATGGAGGACAAGATGCAGCATTCCTGTAATGAACCCTACCCCACGGAAGAGTGGCCCTTCCAGTCCAATAAAGAGGAAGACATCTCTTACGGGGAACCCGAACCGAGTCACACCCACAAAACACCCCAACAATGGTGGTGGTACCTGAACTCGGCACGAACAGAAAAGACCGCTCCCTTTGATGACGAATATGATCAGCAGGAGACAGAGCGGGAGCAGTGGATCACCGAATATTTCTGTCAGCTAAAGCAGCTGCAAGAAAAGCCTGGCGTATATAATGAAGCTGCTAAAATTTCAAATGAAGATGGAGACCCCAATATCCCTGAAGGGACGATGTCATCCAAATCAAAAAGGCGGAAAAAGAAAAAGAAAAGCAGTTCTTCACTTACCGTGGAAGGAACAGACACGTCCGCAGATCCTGTGGAGGAAAAGGGGGACCGAGTTGCCCTGCAGCCTAGAGAAAATGGAGAATTCGTCCCGCGGGTTACCGAATATCCAGAGGGCCCAAGGCAGAAGTCGTGTACCCCAAAGAAGTGTCTGTCCGGTGCCAACAGTGAGGAACTCTCGGCCAACCATCCCAGGGAAGTGGAGTCGGAGCCAGTGAGTGATGATCCCTTGACCAGCCCTGAAGATGCACTGCAAGCTGCCAGGCATGACTGTGATCTGCTCTGTGAAGAATTGGAAAGGGAGAGAGAAAATAATGCTGAGCTACAGAAGATTGTGCTCGCAATTTACTCTGCGGCCAAGACCGAATTGGAGGATCTCAAGACTGAGCTAGATACTGCAAAGGCTACTATTTCCGCCATGGATGAAAAGCAGAGCCAATCTGATAAAATGGTGGCTACGCTAAAGCGGAAGTATGAGGAGGCACTGAAGCAGATGACAGTCTTCCAGCAAGAGGTTCACACTCTTCGCATAGAGCTGAATGCCTCACAACAGGAGGTCAACAGTGTCCGGATAGAGGTGGACGTATCTCAGAAAAAGGTTCAGGCACTCTGCAGAGCACTGGATGCCTCACATCATGAGACCAACAGCTGCTGCACAGACCTGGAAGTTTCCAGAAAGGAACTACACAGTCTCACTGAGGAACTGGACATTGCTAAAGAAACTATTGGTAATCTTGAAACAGATCTCAAAGTCTCTCAGAAGGAGCTTCAGACCCTCAACCTAGAGAAGGAAGTCTCACGCCAGGAGATTGTCATTCTCAAAGCAGATGTGCGTAAATGGAAGGAGGACTGCAAAGAGGCCCTGAAGAATACAGAGACTGAAAAAGGAGAAAATTCAAGATTAAAAAGAGAAAACTTAAAACTGAAGGAAGAAAATTTTCAGTTAACAGAAGAAGTCAAGGAAAAGTTTGACGCAGAGCACCGACTTCACAACCAACTGCAAGGTCTGCATACACACCTCCAATATGCTGAGGAGAAGCAGCAAACGCTACAGGAAGAAAAACTGCAGGCTGCTAAAGAGGTACAAGCGCTGCAGGAACATCTGAATACCCAGTACGTCCCCACAGAGCAGTATGAGGAGCTAGAGGCCACGCTGCATGTCTTCAGAGCATCGTTGGAAGCGGAGCTTCGATACCAGGTGACTCTGTATGAGAGGGAGCGTGAGAAGGCTCAGAAACTGGAGCAAGAGCTGGAGAGACAGAGAGACTGTTCCATTCCCTGGAGTCAGTACACCAAGGAGAAAACAGACGCAGCGGCAACCTTGACGACAAAAATTACAGAGCTCCAGAATATGAAGGAGACTCTGATACAGATTCCTCCAATATGGAAAAAGGTATTGGCTCTGCCCAAGCACCAGTATCCCACAGTAACTAATGCACGTAAGGACAAGGGTACAGTGAAAGTTGGGGACTCCACGCAACTTCAAAACAAAATTATGAAGTTTGAGCCACCAAAGAAAGCACTAGCCAAACCTACAGCTGCCCAACAGGCAACAAACAGAGGTAGGAGTGCAGAATCAAAGCCAGAAGAATCCTTAGCTGAAGAAGCTGAACTGGCAACTTCGTGGTGTGGAGAAGCTGCAGAAAGACCACTTCAAGAGCAGAAAACTCTAAGGGCTAGTCCTAACTGCTCTACAACTGTTGCCATACACTTTGTCTACAAAAAGAGGAGTGCCCGACGCAACAGAAATCTCAAGAACGCGCACGCGATAAAAAGACTTTACGTGGAAAAGACCTCCTCGAGCGACTGAGGAGTGCTGATCTCAAGCATCTTCGGGAGGAGAGAAAAATAAACTGGAGAAAGGGCTCCAATCCCAGTGGGACAGAGGGTTCTCTTCCTCCATCCACTCTCATTCAAGTCACAGAGATATCTAGAATGAGAGTGGAAGGATGGGCTTTGGCCGTGGTAAGCCCGAGCTTCCCACAAACAGGGGAGGTATGTAACAGGGGACTTATCCCTGTTCAGTAATGTGCCTTTAATCTAGCAGTGTGGTAGTTAATTACTAAACACCCCCTGCCTGATTAGATTGCTTACAAAAGCCTGCCTTTGAGACAGGAAGTGACTCCTTAGCTCACTTTTGAGCTGACCTTTGGAGGCATCACATGTCTTGAGCTCTGTCAGAAAACACAGCAGAGCTGATTTCAAGACACGGGGAAAACTACTAAACCCGAAGCTGACAAACCCTGAGTGAAGGGAGCTGAACCAGGAACTGAGAAGATTTTCCCTCCAAGAACCAAATACTGCTGCGGCAGAGTTTATTCGAGCATTTGCCCGTTCTCTGCCGCAGCAGTAGCCTGGCGCGCGCCCGAGAGTGACGGGCGCGCGCCGAAGCAGCGGAAGAGCGCCCTCCAATCGGGGCGCTCTCCCTACCGCTGCCGGGTCCGCCGGGTCCCCCGGAACCCCCTGCCGCTGTCCCGCGATCGCGGGACACCAGGGCTCCCTCGGGGAGCCCCTGGAAGCGCGTGCAGGGGGCGCACGCTCCCGAAGACGCGTGACCGCGCGTCTATGACGCGCGGCACGCCGAGGGGCGGCCACTAGCAAGCCGGGAGATTTCCCGGCTTGCGGTACCGACCACACTGCAATAAAGTGTGTCGGTACTGTAAGACTTCTAAACCTGGACGCTAATATTTTCTGTGCACGCACGGGTGCGGTTCCAGGAGACCAGAGAAGCTTACTCTACAGCTGATAAACAGATAAGACTTTCATTATTAAGAGACTGCTTATATCTGCTTATTTTCATGCTATATGTTTTGGGGCTGAGAGAAATGCTTGGCTAGGGAGATGTGAATTAATTGCATAGTGTTTTCACTAGAAATACTCCCAAGTGAATGGAAGCTTTGTCCCCCCCCCCTGTGTTTGGATAATTTCCTGATGAAAAGGAACAGGCACAATAAAGCCTATTATAATTTCACATTATAAAGCCTCCTAATTGTGTACCTCTGTGAACGTCCGTCTACAGTGAGGAAGGAATGTCTGTGCCGAGGGGGGTGCGGCACCTTGAACTGTGCACCCATACAATTGTACAGTCGAGTTTGGATGTCTTTATTGAAATTATAGGTTGGTTTACCTGAACGCACTTGTACTCGAATGACATACAGTACTGTTGCAAAATATTTATCTCACCACAAAGTTTGCAGAATTTACCTAATTCTTGGCAGTCTCCTGCATGTGGATTTGCATGTTCACATTTGTAGCACAGAAGTGCAGTAGATTTGCTTGTGGACATCTGTATTGGATGCGCTTGCTCTTGCAGTCTGTTGCAGACTTGCTGTATTTGTTGTCCCCTTTCTATATCTTGAACATAGGTGTGAGCTCAAGGCTTCTTGCTGTTTTCAGGAGTGTAGGAAGATCTACATCCTCTCAGATTGCACGTCTGCATAGTTGAGATCATGTTCCTGATGTTATAACTTGAGGTTTTATTTAATATTCCACATGTTCTTGCTAATGAACGTCTGTTTACAAATTCATCAGCGGATTCAGATGGTCTCTGGGTCCCTGTTCTGAACACATAACTTGGCATGAGTGACATTGGTTCTTGCTGCAAAATATTCTGTCAGAGCTGTTTTGCACTGCTCACGTTGTGGTTTGATCTGCAGGTATATTGTCATGAAGATCATACACTTTGGCCCCAGCACTTGTAAGACATTTCTATCTTTTATCTTCACTCACTCCCATGGCCTCTAGAAACGGTTCAAATCGTGCCAGCCATTTTCTCCAAAATTCTGCTGCATTAGTGGCATCTGTGCTATCAAATCCAGGTACAGACAACATCATCACAGCCATGCTTGCTAGATATTTTATAGCACTTAGATTAACACTGCAGGTTTTTTTTCTCATTAAGGGTGTTACTTTAACAGGACAAGTGAAACTGAATATAGCAATGTGCACCTCCATATTCTGTTATACAGTTTGTTTTGTGTGTCTGTTAGTTAGAGAGTAGTTTTAAAATTAGTGTTCAAATGCTTGAGTTGCTTTTTTACAAGCTACAGTATATAGATCAAACTGAATTGTCCAACACTTGTTTAATCTTAATTTTTAAAAAGCCTTTATATTAGCACTTGCAAACATTTTTTTGAACATTTGAATTCTGCAGCCAAACCGTCCATGCTTTCTCACAGTACAGCTTTGCTCATTTTGAAGACTTAATTATACTTTTATTCTTCAGTTATACGCAATGTTAGCTGCTGGTTTTGTTTGATAGGTTTTTTTTAACATTGTATTGAAACCGTTATATGTCCTTAATTATGTTCAGTTATACTGAAGCACATCATTACTTTCTTCCAAGCACACAGGTAAGAATGAAACAAATCTATTTATTTAACACAGTTAACACAGTATTTAGTGATTTGCTTCAGGAGCTGTATAGAGTTGTGTCTGCTTGTAACAGCAGGTTAGAACTCTATCCTCTTTCGAAGATGGCTTCTGTTACTCAAGAGGATTGCTTTTGTGCTGGAATTAGAAATCTTGTTTTTGAAGTAGATATCTGCACCTGGATACACATTCCATTGAGATGCAAGAAGTGAGCGAATTGACAAACAAAAGGTTTATTTACTCCACACCCTGATAAACATTTTGTTTATTATCAGGGACTTCAAACCAAGACTTGTTTTTCCTGAATTAACATTTAGACCCCAGAGGAAACCGCTGCTATTTTCCCAATTAGCTCAAACTCCAGGTATTGTTGACCTGTCCAAAATTTATTGCCATCATATGATAGACTAGGTTTTCCCCATCAAAAACAAATTAGAATAAATGCGCTCAGGACTGTGACATAGTGAGGAATCAAGTGATATAGATAATCAACTTAAGTGAAACTACAATGTGATATACATAAACCAATGAATATAGTGCTGTGTTCAACCAAACAAATTAAAACCTGTTGCTAGGTGTATAATGGAGGTTTGCTGCTGTATTCCATGGACTGGCTACACAAACTACACGTACTAGATAAAAACAAAAGAAAAAACAGCGCAAAACCTCATAGTGTAGTATTAAAAGAATATATATTGTGTGACAGCAGGTGAGTATCTCACGTACATCAATTTAGATATTCAAAAGCATGGCATGTTTTGGACATGTTACCACTCTGCTACCGCAACAGCACATGACAGTCAGACCAATCGATGAGGTAGGTTCTTCTCTCTATCAGCAGAGTAGAAAGCCACGCTCGCAACCATCAGAAGTCAGTGACCTGTTCCAGCAAGACACCATTTAAATTGGTCCACTTGAATGACCTCTATCCACCATTCATCTGAGACTTCTGAGGCGGGCCGGATAACAAAGCGCTCCAGATCCTCTTGCCTGTCTTTCTCTCTCCCCTCCGGATTATACCATGCAGCTCCCCCACGCTGCCCGCTCACCTACTCCCGCTACCGATTCAATTCCAACACGGCCAATGGCTTTTCCATCCGACTCCGCTCCGTTCTCCCTTGGGCTTTCTACTCTGCTGATTTGCTCAGGCTTCCTGATATTAAGATCGATGCACTGAGTTCCAGGTTATCACCAAGAACCTTCTGGGATAATCCTCTTCCGGCTTCAACACGCAACGGAACTCTGATAACGGCATCAGAAGTCTGCTGTATACCGGACGTATGCATCCAGTGAGGCATAGAATTGTTCCCTGGACTGAAGTCAACATCTCCCTCCCTTACCTGTGACCTACACAGCGGCAGCAGTTGCAGAGACGACACCTTGCGAGAGAGAAGAACCTACCTCATCGATTGGTCTGACTGTCGTGTGCTGTTACGGTAGCAGAGCAGTAACATGTCCAAAACATGCCATGCTTTTGAATATCTAAATTGATGTACGTGAGATACTCACCTGCTGTCACACAATATATATTCTTTTAATACTACACTATGAGGTTTTGCGCTGTTTTTTCTTTTGTTTTTATCTTTCCCCATCAAAGTCGAAGAAACACACACACAGTTGTTTGAGCATATTTCCTCAACCAATCAGAGCCTCGTACATGTTCAGCTACACTGGCGACACACTTTATTCGAGCTCGGCTAGTCCCACGAATTCGGGTATACCCGGGTGTATTGAGGTTTGTGACTGTTTTCTGCCCGAGTGCATTGAGGTATTTTCCAGGCAGGGATTGAAGCATTTTATTCCCACTGGCTGCAATACTGCACAGTATATATATATATATACTGCATTACAATTCATGGATTTATGCCATCTGGTAGACACACGAAGCATTGCAGCCTATTAAATCCTAATCATTATCATTTAACAGATCAGCCGCCCGTCAGCCAGGCATGAACCCAGGCTGGGAAGGCAAACGCAACGGGGCTTGTCAGAGGTGAGGAGCGGCGCATTCCAGGTATCTGCCAGGTACATACTGGGTATTTGCTCGAATAAAGTGTGTCGGTGCAGTATGTGTTTAGAAACACATTTAAACTACAGACAGGGTTTCAGTTAGTTAGGAGAGGAAAGGAGAGAAGAATTTGGGAGGGATAGCTCAGAAAAGCCGATTAGAATTCCAATAGACATCTGTTAAGGTAATTATGATCATAATTCTTGTGCACTTGTAAATCTGTATTTTATATCAATGTATTGCTAGATAGCATGAACTATATTGTTTTGTTAGGCCTGTAATATGTGCAAACCTTATAAGGAAGTATAATTAGTACAACCGTGTACTTGTTATATTTTGTTGCTGTTCTAACAAATTCTGTTTATTTGATTGACGCTTCTCTATCGTGTCAATAACTCTCATAAACCAGGTATCCATATGTGTGTGTGTGTGTATCCTATTAGAACACATATCTACACATCTATAATTCTTATGTCTGGATAAGGCTAGACATTATCAGTAACAACTTCCATGTGTCCTCAATAATTTTCTTAAGGTACACAGTTGCTTGTACTTTAAGGCTAAATATTACACTGCTACTTCAAAGAATGAATGGAAGCATTGAATTTGATGGCAGATGCAGCGGTCGTTATCCGATCATTTATCGAATTGGTTTTTGAGATCTGCCCGTGATCCTTGCTAGTTTTGCCATGGCAGACTATTGGCCATCAGATTACCACAGCAGGGGTCCCTGCTGTGTTAATCCTACTGAGGTCTACTTATCTGTAAGACGTGCAGTAAAAGCCTGAATCAGTCACCCTAGCTGCGCGCCTCTAACAGGCAATTGTGTTTTTTTTTAATTTAATTTTAAACACTACAGCATTGTAGCAGGGAGTCTCCGGAGCTGAACCGCATGGATTTCAGGTCCGGGGACACCCTACTTCCTGAGATACAGGCCATGGTATCGCTCTGCTTTGTTTAGATCCCACATGGATTTTAACATGGTAGGAATACCAGTACCCCAAAATGGGACATGTAACCTCAGGACGGACAGATGGACGGATGGACACACACACAATACAATGTAAGCATCTTCATTACCTTAGCAGCTAGCTCCAGGTGGTTCCTTTGGGTGTCATTGGGGTCCTTCGGTGCTCCCTGCGGGGGTTTGGGGGCCTCCAGGTGGTATCGGTGGGTGTCTGGGGGCCCCATGGGGGTCCATGGGTGTTTCCCATGTGTGTCCGGTGGCCTCCAGGTGGTGTCTGTGGAACCTTGCGGGTGTCCGGGTGTCCCACCTTGCCTGCAGTATCAATCTTGTGCATAAAAAAATAAATACGATATATTCAAATAAATACACCTCCACTCAATAAAACCCCTGCGATTGCCTGTTAGAGGCACGCAGGTAGAGTGACTGATTCAGCCACTCTTACTGAAAGTCTCGAACAGACACGTAGACCCCTGTAGGATTCACACAGCAGAGACCCCTGCTGTGTTAATCCAATGGGCCATTAAGTTTGCAGCAGACCTTCTCAGACTACTACGCACTAAACTGCGTGATTTAATCCGGTAAATAACGACTACTTGACCGACCGTGTCTGCCCACGCTGTAAAACCTCAGAGACTAATTGATCCTTGGATTCCTTTCGTATTTAAGATAACTGTCTATCCCAAGCATATTTGAATTCTGTCACTGTATTAGCCCATACCACATCAGATGGGAGACTATTCCATAAATCTACCATCCTTTTTGTAAAGAAGTACTTCCTCACATTTCCCTTTAGCCTGCCACCATCCAGCTTTAGAGAAGAACCTCTTGTTCTAGCATGCCCCTTTCTTTGGAATATGCTTCCCTCTTGTACTTTGTGGAATCCCTTTATATGTTGTATTGTAGCCCTGTTTCCCCCAGAACACAGAAAGCTATCAGTGCTGCTATTGTACCTGTTGGCTCCAGGAGCCTGAGCCTCTGCCACAGAGAGCCTGGGGTATGTACTTACTTTGGTGCAGCACCTCACCTGTGAGGGATCCCAGCAGAGCGGAAGCAGCCCCTCACAGGACACAATATTAAACACACACAGTATAAATTAGTGGAACTTTTACTGTAACAATATGTATGATAGAATAGGATAACTCTCCCTCTATACTGAAGTAGTATGTTCACAACTACCCCATGCCACGCAGGGCCTTTCTCCCCAAGAAGTTATTCCGAACACCGTGTCCCACACCGGGTCCACAGCAATGCGTAGTTCCTTGGTCACTTAACCCACAGTGTCCCCAAAGAACCCACCCTTATAGGCTTGATCAGCGCCTGTGTTGGTATCGGTTTTGTTGGTGCACTTGTTGACTATACCTGCCGGGCGCGCCAGCACTCAGTCCATTGAAACTTCAAAAAGGATCCGCCAATCTACGCTCCTCCTCGACGTCGTCAGGGATGATTCCACTCGGTGAACGTCTCTCTCTCTTATGTGAGGCCTGGTCCCAGACCTCACTGCAGGGATTGCAGCATCCGCTGTGTCCCTAACTATGCTGAAAGGCTAAAGGGATCCATTCCCTATTCTAGGGTATCTCCCTATAGCAGCCACAAACTATCACAATGACTGGGAACTATCTGGGGCTTAGGGGGTATGCTGGGCTAGTGCAGAGGCTACTTGCCTCTCTGCACAGACCCTCTGTCCCCTATCACTGCCTGGCATACTCTGACTCAACGTGCTCCCCTGTCAGTCTCCTAACGCCATTTCTGGAGAATCCTTCCACCCTACTGGCTCCCTGGTGTCAGGTGGTGCGCTCCAAAGGCTCATGGGATTTGTAGTCCCTGCCAAGAGCCTTCTCCCATTGGGCCTGCTTCACGCCCTTGCTCCTGCGTATGCGCGACATGTAATGGCCGCCGTGCTCATCTGCGCATGTGCAACCGACCTCAAGATGGTGGCGCCCTCCACAGGAAGCCGCCGAGCATCCTCGGGGACTAAATTGCCGCCCCGGCACCCGCGACACACCTCAAGACGCAAGCACGAGCGCCGGCACCCTCGCAACCCCGCATTCGGCCGCAAATTCCCCCGACCGTTGCGGAAGTGAGTACAGGGAGGGAGGTTGAAATACCCAGGGGGGGCCTGGCTACAGTATCATATCCCACTCCCTTTTCCTTCTATCCACTAAGCTATACATATTAAGCTATACAGTAGGTAAAAGGGGAAGGGAAGGTAGGAGATTGAGGAATTGCCACATCAGCCTAACAAACAAGAGCAACTGTGGTGCAATAGGGATGATATGCATATGTAATGAAAAGAAAATAAAGAATCCCTCTTACCTGCAGTAACAGGGTCTTATCCCTGTTAACAGACTTGTCTCCAATCCAGCAGTGTGCTGGCTAATTGTTGGTGCAATAAACCCCACCTGCTTATCACAGCTCTGTGTAATAGCCTGTTCTGAGACAGGAAGGGAGGATTCCTTAGTCTCACACGGGGTGGGGGACGGGGACGACAACGACGGGGGCTGAACCAAGGAAGGACAGACAGAGAGTTCCCTAGTCCACAACTGGCTGACCTGTGGAACAAATGTTTTGAGCTGCAAAGAGACTGCACGCTGCCAGAAAGACACAGGGGACAATACTTCTAAACCTGGATCCAGACATTGCCTTAGCACACAAGTGTGCGGACACCAGAGAATAGAGAAGCCTTCCCCTACAGCTACAAGAAACAGATAAGACTTTCTTATGGGACTGTTTATATGTATATATATTTTGGGCTGGTAAATAGCTTAGCTAACTACCCAGTTATAGAGAGGGCTGAACTACATGTGTAGATAGTCTCCAAAGCGGAGATAGGTTTTTGTTTGGCTTATTTTCATGTTTTCCTGTGTTAAAGGGACAGGCGCAATAAGCCTAATTTTAGTTTCACTTTAAACGGTCTCCAATGCGTACCTCTACACACATCTCTTACAAATGCCCTCTCAGTGTAAAGAGTTTGGTATTAATAAAACCTTGTAATACTTAAAAATGATAGTGAAACTGGGATTGGCAGTAATAAATCCATGGCCAATCCCTTTAACCACACAGTAATAAATAAATAAAATGATATATATACTGATGCAGCGGCCGTTATCGAACACTTCATGTGTCATGTACATCAGACTCCCGATTTGAAACCGCGGGAGGAATTCCAGCCTTCCCGCACTAAGATGCGAGCGCGGCGAGAGCAGAAAAATAAATTTTAGTGTTTTGGCTTTTAAAAACATGAAATTGACACAGTAGCACAGTACTGTACACATTACAATTCGTCCATTTTATTGCAAACAAAGAAACAGAATCCATGAAATTCAAACAAAACATCCGCGATAAGCGCGGGTGCCTGGGGCGATTGGCCGTGTTCATGCTGCATGGGGAACAGCAGAGAACTCAAAATCGGCGCCGATATGTGTTCGAATAACGGCCGCTGTATCAATATAGCTAATAAAGCAGTTAATAGTAGCCTCAAAAATATGGCATACAAAAATAATACAGCTTCTAATCAGCAAACATTAACAAATAGAACCTGAGCAGGGCTTTTCCCAACAAGAGCTGCTCACAGTCCAGAGTCTTTATATAGCATTTTTTTTTTAATTAACCGGCTGTTAGCTCAAGGAAAGAGCTGTAGAGAGCATGTCACTGTGTATGATATGTCTTTCGTAGCGACGACTTCAGGGTAATAGGCACTATTATAGAGGTAAGAGAAGGGGGAAGTTTGCCAAACGGGGGGATGATTGCAGTGTTGGCCCAGGAGAGAACCGCAGTGAACCATGAATTAGTTCCCTGGCTGATCAACTGTAATAAAGGATAGCCCCTTGATGTAGGTAACCGGTGTGTCCCGTTCCTCTTGGCCACGCAGAAATCACGTGAAACACAGGAAGAGTCCGTGTCCCTTGTCGGCGTCTCTCCGATCACGGAAGTCCACAGAAAAAGAAGAAGGATCCGAGTGACAGTGAGGCTGAACGAACTGTAGAGCTCACCAGCCAAAAGTTTTGATTAAAAAAACTTTATTTAACTACATAATAAAATGGTATTGTTCCACATACAAAGATCTCCTCCTCCCACACATTTCATGCCGCTAGCGGTGCTTATACTCCTTGAAAAAGCACCACTAGCTGCGTGAAACACGTGGGAGGAGCTCTTTGTATGTGGTACAATACAATTTTTTAATGTAGTTAAATAAAGTTTTTTTATCAAAACGTTTGGCTGGTGAGTTCTACAGTTCATTCAGCTGCGCTGTCACTCGGATCGTTCTTCTTTTTCTCTTTATATAGCATATAGGAATTATAGGAAAGACAGACCTTTACAGCAAGCAGTTTTCCTCCAGAGTTGCAGTGTGTCTCACTGGTTCAGACAGCCAGGCATGCGTGAGCAGCCTTGGTTTTTAAAGCAACAACACGAAGGAGTAAGGAGTGATCACAGGACCATACTAATTGAATAAAGTAATTAAATACATGAATGAGGTAATCAAATTGTGGGTGCAAACTGTGAACTGAAAAGTGAATCAGAAAAAGGGAAGGGGAAACACAAAATGAATGTGCCCCCTAAAAGAATTCACTAAACTGCACACCAACGAAGTGTAAAAGTTAACTTTTAATAGATTTACTTAAAACATATATTACCAAAGAGTTGTGTACTGTGAGTTTAAAAATTAAATTAAATCAACTCTACCGAGCATCCGTGTCATCAAATGTATGATTATACTATCCCAATTAACAACTTGATGTTGGTGGGATATAGAGGATAGGGGATGCTGTGAGTCAGGGTATTAACCCCTCTGGAGCAACTGTGAGACCAGATGGTAAGTGTATATATATATGTACAAGTCAGCGACCAGTTGAAGGAATAATATCCAGCTATCCTGCTATATTTAATATCACTAGGCACTCAAATTAAAAGTATGTTGAAGTACATGTGCTTAAGTGATAGAGCTGACACTTGCAGTGAAAATGATAGTAAATTCACAGCATGATGAAGCTGACACACACAGCAATATTAAAGTGAGTTCACAGTATAAGTTCTGTGAAAACACCTATCATGGAGAGCAGGAAACACAGGCTCACTGACTGTAGAAATAGATAACTGGCTACTAGGGTCTACACAGATAGAACCAGGAGACTGCAAACACTACATTAAAACAGCTCCAAGTAGGAGACTGACAACATTGCGCGTCCAACGCGCGTTTCCCTCCAGCAAAGGAGCTTCTTCAGGGACACATTTTTACTGGGGGAGAGAGGGCTGAACCCTTTTATACCCTTGCAGTGCCGTGATTGCAAAATCAATAGCTATCAGCTGTTGCACATGCGCACTGAGCTCGCGCCCAAACTGACTCAATAAACTACTCAAATGCTACTGAAATGCAATCTCTGTGGAATCCTAAGCATTGTACCTTCATTGTGCCGTGTTTACATATTTTGCCGATCGTTTGCAGAGCTTCTAAGGCTATAAATCATTAGCGACGCAAATGGTGTCTACTGCGCATGCGCGGGGACTTAGAAATTATTTCCATCTTGGCCCGTGCGTACTGCTGCGACACACTTTATTCGAGCAAATACCCAGTATGTACCTGGCAGATACCTGGAATGCGCCGCTCCTCACCTCAGACAAGCCCCGTTGCGTTTGCCTTCCCAGCCATGGTTCATGCCTGGCTGACGGGCGGCTGATCTGTTAAATGATAATGATTAGGATTTAATAGGCTGCAATGCTTCGCGTGTCTACCAGATGGCATAAATTCATGAATTGTAATGCAGTATATATATATATACTGTGCAGTATTGCAGCCAGCGGGAATAAAATGCTTCAATCCCTGCCTGGAAAATAACGCAATGCACTCGGGCAGAAAACAGTCACAAACCTCAATACACCCGAGTATACCCGAATTCGTGGGACTAGCCGAGCTCGAATAAAGTGTGTCGCCAGTGTATTGCGCATGCGCCGGGACTTAGAAATTCTTAGCAAATTCTGCCCGTTCGTGTTGCGCAGGGACTTAGAAATTATTTACATTAAAACCGGATCGTATTGCGCATGCGCGGGGACTTAGAAATTATTTCCATTTAAGCCCGATCGTATTGCGCATGCACAGGGACTTAGAAATTATTTATTGTTTCTGCCCAAACGTATTGCGCATGCGCAGGGACATCCTAGGGACATCCCTACTTAATGGCACACAAATAAAGTTCTAATAGAACAAATGCATCAGGTACTAACCATAGGAAGGGGATAAGGGTATACAAGACCTGTATGGCACATTTTGTATAGAGTAATTGCACAAATAATATTGTTCACAATCCCCCATAAATATATAATACTACACAATGTGTCAACGTACAATGCAGTGATGGATAGAATAATAAAATAATTCAAGAAGCATAAATGTATACATGCGCGAAGTTTATTATCTATACTCGTTATATACAGCACATATACACACCTTACACAAACACTAAACCCACTGCTGGGTTTAGAACTTTAGTATTATAGTCACTAGTCTAAATAATAATACTGTGATATATTTTATATTTCAATACCAGACGCTGGAAACTGTCATAGTGGACATTGAAAATTACCTGGCTGGTCATGAGAGAAACCGATAGAATGTATGTTCACAATGTGAAGGGACAGGAGGATACATTTGTCCGACCCAAAGACCCCCCAGTCAAATAAAGGGTGTAAAGGTAAATTCCTCATTGAGACCATTAGGGCTCCTGGTTTTTAACTTATAAATCCATTCCGCTTCGATACGAAGCAAGGATTGGTCAGTATTACCTCCTCTCTAAAAACAGAAAGTCAAAGGCCACACCTTGGTTAAAAGGCAGAAAACAAAATAAATTAAATGTTACTACTCACACGGCCAAGTGTGAGTGCACACTTGGAATTGGTATCTTTAAGATTCTCCTTCTGATGTCCCGGCTGGGAGAGGTCCACTGTTGCTGCACGTGAGTCCTCACCCCCCCCAATGGGTCAAAAAGTTCTGAGCCCGGGAATTCAAGGCCAAGGTCTTTATTAAATCAATAAATAAAACAACAAAACACAGCTAACTCAGCCCGTGAGTTACTCTGTGAAATAGTAAAAAAGCCAGTCTTTTGGGAATCGAGCAGGACTTGTGGTGCTGCAGCTGAACTGCCGCCGCGTCCGGATGTAGCGCTGCACGTCCACGTGACCCGCTCCCGACGGTGGCTTGATAGGGTCTAAAATCTTGGGGGATTTTGAGCTACGCGTTTCGCCCTATGGGCTTCCTCAGGCTCCGTAGTTAGAATGGTCTGGGCTCGCTGCTCCTGCTTTATATAGTGCGGCCGGCCATTCTACTACACCCCCTAATTGTGTTTATTCTGAGTATTGAAATCGGTATCAGCTGTTCTACATTGATCCTGTATACAGTGTGACCGCGTTCCGTTCTACTTCACTGTGCATATAACCCACGTAATAGAGGACTGTGACTTGGTATTTAGTTAAAGGGATTTTATGCACCTTGTATTTGTCATCTTCAATTAGAACCTTACAATTCCTATATAATGTCACTAATTAGGTATTGGTACTGAACACTAAACATAGGGGACTTAAACATGAAATTGGATCCAGGGAGTGCCCCCTCTATCCCTCTGACCCTTAATGACTATTAACAACTCTTAGGCTAAGAGACGATAATAAAATGAGTAAAATTATTTGATTTAAACAAATGCTAGGTCATGCATGGAATAAAAGTGCTAACCACACCATCATCAATGAATGGTCTGATACTCAATTATTAATATAAGAATCAAATAAATATCTATACACAGAGTTTTTAAAACGTTTTAAAATTCTTAATAAAAGATTTCTTAATTCATATAGTTCAATTTTATACGTGGTACTTAAAAATGCTTAAAAATACATTTGTACTCTCTAATAAAAAATTCCTCATAAAAGATGCCAATTTTAGGTATGGATTGAGCGTAAATTGTTACTATCCATAAGGACTCATCTCCTTAAAGATGCTGTGTGGGATGAAGCAGATCTATAAAGAAAAGCAAACATGCAATCAATCCCGTGTGAGATGTATATTAACCAATATAACAAAGACCTCCTAGTGAAGGTCTAGGGGAATGCGGCAAATCGGGAATGGCAGGAAAGGTGGGGTGGGAGGGGGAGGGAGGGAGGGGAAGGGGGGGGGGGGGTTGGACGGGGCGAAGTGGGGCATGGAACACGAAGGTCCATGGAGTTATGGATGGAAGATAGGGTGTTTTTAAGGAGTTGCTTGAACAAATTGGATACTCAGTAGAACGCTCCCAGGTCTATGTCTATATTCAGACCCTTTGGGGCTAGAGTCTGTAATCTGTAGATCCAAAAGGTTTCCCGTTGTCCAAGTTTAATAAGTTGATCTCCACCCCTCCAATGTGCCTCTACCTTCTCTATTCCCTTGTAGGTGAGACCCTCTGGATTCCCTCCGTGGGACATACTGAAGTGTCTGGAGACACTATGGGTCATAACCTGCTTGCGTATATTGCCCACATGTTCCAACACGTGGACCCTCAAAGGTCTTGATGTCCGGCCCACGTATTGGAGCCCACACGGACACGCAAGCAGGTATACCACATAATCCATCCGACATGTGATAAGGTGTTTGATTTTAAAATTTTCGTTCGTGGTATGTGAGGTAAACTCTGTCCTATCTCCTTTTATTGCCTGTTTACAGGCTTTGCAACTGAAGCAGCCAAAAAAACCTACCGGAGGGGGTAGCCAATGTTGGGCCCTTTCCTCTTTCTCCCTCCTGAATACACTAGGTGCTAATTTGGCTTTGATTGTGGGTGCTCTTTTAAAAATCACCCTTGGTGCAGATGGAATGTGTTCTTTTAAAATAGGATCCATCTGGACTATATGCCAATGTTTTTTTATAATTTCTGTTATTTTACCGGCATCTGTGCTGTAGTTTGTAATAAAGGCTGAAGAAAAGTTTTTGTCTTTAGTTTTATTTCTAGATTGTAAAAGCTGTTCTCTGGGGACTAGTACTGTTCTCTCTAATGCTGTCTCTATTATTTCTGGTTCATACCCTCTTTCTAAAAATGTATCTTTTAAAATCTGGGCCTGTTCCCTGTATATCTCTGGGTCTGTACAATTTAATTTAATCCTGCGTAGTTGTCCATACGGGATGTTTTTAAGCCATTTAGGATGGTGGCAACTTGTGTTTAGTAAATAGTTATTGGCATCGGTGGGTTTAAAAAACGTTTTTGTCTTTATTGTACCGCTTTCCACAAAAATTGTAAGGTCTAAAAAATGTAAGGAGGTTTTGCTGTGTTCCGAAGTGAACTCTAAATTTACTTGGTTCGTGTTGATATAGGTAATGAATAGGTCTTGATCAATTTCATTTCCCCTCCATATGAGCAGCACATCATCGATATAGCGATGCCAGGAGACAAGGTTCGCGCCAAACGGATGGTCGGACCAGATATGACTGTCCTCCCAATCTGCCATGAAGATGTTCGCAAAGCTGGGCGCAAACCTTGTCCCCATCGCAGTGCCGCACAGCTGGAGGAAAATGTCTCCATTGAACCAGAAAGAGTTGTGGTGCAAAATGAAGCCTATACTGTCCAAAATAAACTTACGCTGTTCCACTGGAATCGTAGGGTCTTTTGATATAGCTCGCTCTATTGCTCCTTCCCCATCTGTATGTTTTATGCAGGTATACAGAGATTTAACATCGCAGGTGACCAAAATGTAGTCCTCCTGCCATTCTATATCTTGTAAAATTTTAAGCACCTGTGTGGTATCCTTCAGGTAAGATCTACTTGTGGTAGCATATTTTTGTAGAAAGGTATCTACGTACTCCGAAAGATTTTGGGTAGAAATCGTTAAGAATTTCTAAGTCCCCACGCATGCGCAATACACATGGGCCTGAATGGAATACTTTCTAAGTCCCCGCGCATGCGCAATACGAACGGGCAGAAATCGCTAAGAATTTCTAAGTCCCCGCGCATGCGCAATACGATCGGGCTTAAATGGAAATAATTTCTAAGTCCCCGCGAATGCGCAACATGAACGGGCAGAAATCGCTAAGAATTTCTAAGTCCCCGCGCATGTGCAATACGCACGGGCCAAGATGGAAATAATTTTTAAGTCCCCGCGCATGCGCTGTAGACACCATTTGCGTCGCTAATGATTTATAGCCTTAGAAGCTCTGCAAACGATCGGCAAAATATGTAAACACGGCACAATGAAGGTACAATGCTTAGGATTCCACAGAGATTGCATTTCAGTAGCATTTGAGTAGTTTATTGAGTCAGTTTGGGCGCGAGCTCAATGCGCATGTGCAACAGCTGATAGCTATTGATTTTGCAATCACGGCACTGCAAGGGTATAAAAGGGTTCAGCCCTCTCTCCCCCAGTTAAAATGTGTCCCTGAAGAAGCTTCTTTGCTGGAGGGAAACGCGCGTTGGACGCGCAATGTTGTCAGTCTCCTACTTGGAGCTGTTTTAATGTAGTGTTTGCAGTCTCCTGGTTCTATCTGTGTAGACCCTAGTAGCCAGTTATCTATTTCTACAGTCAGTGAGCCTGTGTTTCCTGCTCTCCATGATAGGTGTTTTCACAGAACTTATACTGTGAACTCACTTTAATATTGCTGTGTGTGTCAGCTTCATCATGCTGTGAATTTACTATCATTTTCACTGCAAGTGTCAGCTCTATCACTTAAGCACATGTACTTCAACATACTTTTAATTTGAGTGCCTAGTGATATTAAATATAGCAGGATAGCTGGATATTATTCCTTCAACTGGTCGCTGACTTGTACATATATATATATATACACCTACCATCTGGTCTCACAGTTGCTCCAGATGGGTTAATAACCTGACTCACAGCATCCCCTGTCCTCTATATCCCACCAACATCAAGTTGTTAATTGGGATAGTATAATCATACATTTGATGACACGGATGCTCGGTAGAGTTGATTTAATTTAATTTTTAAACTCACAGTACACAACTCTTTGGTAATATATGTTTTAAGTAAATCTATTAAAAGTTAACTTTTACACTTCGTTGGTGTGCAGTTTAGTGAATTCTTTTAGGGGGCACATTCATTTTGTGTTTCCCCTTCCCTTTTTCTGATTGTTTTTTAAAGCCCCTTAACGCGGCAGCGCGGACCTGACCAATTAACAAGACCTTTTCCCAGCTGAATTTTAACCCGGTCACTGCTGCAGTCCAGACCTAAACATAGGTCTGCCAGGCATAGGGCTGGTGTCTTATATTCACCCTATTACAAGTACAAATAACATACTATTCAAAAACTGCATAAAAAAACACATTTGAAGCGTTACCACAATCTCTATGTTTCTTGATGTGGGGTCATCAATAACCAATTGTTAAGCTGTAATTCATATTTGCAGATGATGTTTACTGCAAAATATCAATTCAGGTAAGTGAGAGGTTAACTCCTACTGCTGCGGCACAGTTTATTCGAGCATTTGCCCGTTCTGTGCCGCAGCAGTAGCCTGGCGCGCGCCCGAGTGTGACGGGCGCACGCCGAAGCAGCGGAAGAGCGCCCTCCGATCGGGGCGCTCTCCCTACCGCTGCCGGGTCCGCCGGGTCCCCCGGAACCCCCTGCCGCTGTCCCGCGATCGCGGGACACCAGGGCTCCCTCGGGGAGCCCCTGGACACGCGTGCAGGGGGCGCACGCTCCCGATGACGCGTGACCGCGCGTCTATGACGCGCGGCACGCCGAGGGGCGGCCACTAGCAAGCCGGGAGATTTCCCGGCTTGCGGTACCGACCACACTTCAATAAAGTGTGTCGGTAGTGTATACCAGGGAGTTTATATAGAGACATGCAAAGCTATACTACCGCAATGTAACTGCTGTTAGTTTAACACAGGTCAAACTATGTGCCTATTGGGGTTACAATAATGGTGGTAGTATTAGCTGTTAAAGTCTGATATAATAGAAGCTGGCATGTCAAGGATATAAACCCAAGTGATTCAGAAAGGCCTAAAACACAGTATAGTGATAAAATAATCAGTGACTTGTAAGGTGAGTAAGAAAATTCTCAACCTTCACAGGGAATTTGTACAAGTTCTGTCGTAGGTAGTAGTAGCAGATATCCAAAATGTGAAGGGAGCGATTTTCAGGAACACCCCAAAAGGAAAAAACACAACAATAGTGTAATAAAATCACACAATAGTGGAACAGATAAAATCTTGGCTCGAGTGGATCTCCTACTTAGAACAGGTAAGTGAAGAGTCAGCGTTTTAACAGGAAAGCTCAAGGATATAATCAGAGCCTGAGAGCAAAGTTATTTACTGCTCCAGAGTCTGTCACTTACCAGAGTGACTTAATGACATACAACTATTTTATAGCAATACCAGTTAGATTGTTTCATATTAAAACAGTTTAGTGAAGAATAGTATATTAACTGTGAAAAATCACTTCAGGTAGGTGAGAGGTTAACTCCTATAATCGGGGTTTTTTGCTGAGGCATAAATGCCTATGATACCGCAATGTAGCTGGTATTCATTCAGCAATGACCAGACAATATATCTGCTGAGGTTATAATGATAACAATAATATCAGCTGTTAGTATCTGATTTAATACTCAGCGGTTGGTATATTAAGAATATAGGGCCTCATGCAGAGAGCATCGTTATTTCAAAACTCGCCATTTTTTGTTCAATTTCCCTCAGAAAACGGCATAAAATGGCGAGTTGCGAAAAACGCGCCATTTTTTTATTTCTATGTTTAAAACTCGCCTCGCGGCTGGCGAGAACCTCCATCGCGCCATTTTTAAAACTCTCCGAATGCAGAGAGGTGCGAACGGCAAGTAGCGGCTGTTCGCGCCAAAAAAAGGCGCGATTCTCGCATTTTTGCCGCGCCACGAAAATATGGCAAGATGGCGCTCGCCGCCTATAGTAAAGGGGAAAAAAAAGGCGCGAATTTGTTTTTACACGTTTCTGAAGCGCGCATCTCGCCAATTTAAACTCGCCACACGCATCCATGTTAAACATAGCAGAATTCGCACTTTTCTGCATATGGAGAATAAAACTCTCCAAAAAAGCTACTTTTTATGAAATTCGCCATTTTTAAAATTCTATGCTCTCTGCATGAGGCCCATAGTCTAAGCCGTGTCACTACACTGTTTTGATATGAAACAATCTAACTGGTATTGCTATAAAATGCATATTTTATGCAGTTTTGTAATAGTATGTTATTTCTACACTTTTCTGATTTTTCACCATTTGGTGACTTAGTGCTCTGGGCTGTACCAATCACCCCAGAGTTTTAGATAAACACACTAATGTCTAATTTAAGACCAATTTAGATACATACTATCAGGCCGAAATACTCCTTAAAATAGGAGATCACTCTAATAAGACTTCATTGGATGTGTACATTTGTTTCAAAGAGGGTCAGCATACTATTAACTGCTATATTAGCGTTCTATATATATGCTAATTTTTAGTGTGTGGTTAAAGGGATTGGCCATGGATTTATTACTACCAATCCCAGTCTCACTATCATTTTTAATTATAACCATTAAAAGGTTTTATTAATACCAAACTCATTACACTAACAGTGAGTGCATTCAAGAGGGATTATTTTTCTTTTTATTACTGTACATATTAAGGGCATGTAGTAATTCCTGATGTTTTAAGCTGTAAACTGTAGATCATGTATCATGATCAGGGAGACGGAGAGAGCGCTCCCCACCCCAAATATCCGGGACCCAAATAAATAACAAACAAGTAATGACAGAAACCAGGTCTGCAGGTACAAGGCCACAGCTTTTTATTTAAACATTAAATAATTGGGTAAATGCCACCCCCTGCCACAATGCTTGCTCGACAGGTGAAAGAAAGGTCAAAGGTCCTGGAACCAATGACTCCTTGACCCCCAAACCAGGACCCCGTGACCTGGCCTTTAACATGAGTGGGCTCCCTCCCACTCACCACTCCCAACCCCACTGGGCTTTACCCAGCACAGAGCCCCGTATGCCAAGGAGAAGCACTTAACCCTCAACTGCCAGACCCTGCGCTCTCCCAGCTGAACTTTGTGCCCCCCCTTCTGCCCCCTGACCACATCACCCCCTGCTTCCACTAGCGGGAAGGAGAGAGGCCAGGGGACACCAGGATGTGAAAGGAGAGCCTAGCCCCCCCACCCCCCGGTCATGATGGCCCCTCACTTTGGGCACAGGGCTGCTTCTTAGTAGCCCCTTTTTTCACGGACTCCAATTTATTTACACCATTCCAGAGTGATAGAATGACTCCAGTTTCTTCCTTAGCTTTGTTTCTTTATTACTTGGGTTATAATAATCAGCAATGTTACAGCAGCTTGGTGTTAATAGCTTTTCTACTGTTTAAAGGTCTCTAAAAGTGTCTCTCCTCATCTCACACATACATACAAAACCTTTAACTTCCTTAGATGGCTTTCTCGTCAGTTGGTCAGGGCCTTTGTCCATATTTGATCCCTAAAATATGCCACTGGTTACCTCCCCCTCTTCTGAATGCAATAATTTTATCACAACTCTCTGTCGCCTATCCTTCAACTAATGTCATCCATTCTACCACCTTAGAGTCCAATCCCAACTTGTTTAGCAGTCTTCTATGTGGAACAGTGTCAAAGGCCTTACAAAAATATAGGTAAGCTACATCTACTGCTCGACCCTGATCTATTATTATAGTCACCCATCTATTATTTTTGTTTACACAATTTCCCACCAGTAAACCCATGCTGTCTTTGATATTGTAGGTTGTTGGACTTTAGATAGTAAACAATTATATATTTCAGCAATGTTTCCATTAACCTCTCCACTACTGATGTCAGGCTCACTGGTCTGTACCTAGCTGCCTGTTTCCTACTTCCACTTTTGTGAAGTGGGCTTGTGCTTGATTTCTTTAGTCACCTGGAATTACACCTGTTATTAGTGATTGGGTAAATAGATCTGTTCACTATTGCCAGCACACCCCTAAGCTCTTTCAATATTACATAACACAAAATACCCTATTTGGAAAATGTTAATAGTTTGACATTACAATCCTTCTTATTAAATCAATATTTTTGATCTTTTTGATCTTTTTGATTTTTGACCCCCCTCCCCTTCATTTCAAACTGGTTTAATAGTTTTATTTCAACACCCTCTTCCTTCTGTTACTGTCCTGCTCCCAACTTCAATGCTGCAGGGCACTCTACATACTCTCCACCTACTTGTCATTTTCCCCTCTGTCCTTTCCTAGGACAAGTTTAAATGGGTCTTTATGCATACCCAGTTGTCTCCTTATCCCTCCTTCCCCAATCCCATTCCTTTATGTTTATCAATTTCCCCCAGTCTAAAACATGGTAGTCCCTGAATATGCCAGATCCTCATTAAAGCTGCAGTTCAGTCAATATCCTGCATGTGTGTTTTTTTTTAATAAATCAGTTCTGTAGTAAGAAAAAATACATTTAGCATTTTCTGTTTTAAAAAAAACAACTTTGAAAGACCAATTTTCTTGTATTCTATTTTAACAGCCATTTGCTAAGGCACTGCCCCTTCATATCCTGTCACAAGCCCTGGCACACCCCTTTGTCAGCCCTGCCCTCCCTTTAGCACATGTCAGTGCAGGAGTGCTCATGAATATTCATGAGCTTCCACTGAGAGACAGAAGCAGAAGAAAAACATATGCCAGCTCTAATTATGTCACCAAATTTCGCCTATCAATACATGGAGAACGAATTGACCTGCAGCTATACAGTTCTTTAGGTAATTAGAGATTGCACACATGAAACTATTGAAGTCAAAAAATTAATTAAAAAAAAAAAAAAAGACTGAACTGCAGCTTTAACCAGGAGTAAACACGGCTCACCTCGAAACATTAATCCTAATTTCTTGATAGAAACAGACAGACGCTTATTTCTCATAAATTAAAAGGCCTGTATAGACCCCATAAATACTGTAAGGCCATGTCCGATTACAACAAAACTGTCCTGCGACATTATTTTCTCATCCTCAATTAGGAAGGCTGTTAAAATTTTAAGAAATAAAAGAGTAATTTTCTCTGGAAAAGTGAAATCAGACATCGGGGATAGATTTATAATAGTGATAGGTCAACTATATGGCTAGGATATCCCCTTGGCAAATGTCTATACCCTAATGAAAATAGATTGCTTTTTTCTCCTAATTTATTTGATACTTTGGTATCTATTCAAGTGCACTGTAACATTGGGCTGTGAATTCAATCTATCTACAGATGAAACCATACACCATTCAAAACCTCCTGCTGTCTCCTTTCTACAACGCTATAAAATAAGCATTTGGCTACAAATATAACAATCTATAACCTGGTGGATCTACTAAGATTTTACTTTTTTTCTCCGTGCTTCCCCAGTTGAATTGATACTTGTCAACTTTCACATGACAAAGGCCCCGATCCACAAAAGGGTTTCATATGAATGGGAGTAACGACTGCTAAATGTTAACCTTTTTGTGAATCTGGACCAAAAATGGAAACAGGTTGGAGACTAAACAAATCCCTTAACATTTCAGATAATCTAACATTAAAAAGGAAAGCTATACTCTCAAACAAACTAAGATACCATGCATTCACTGCCTCCTGTATGGGGAGCCCATGAGGCTATTCCAAGAGGCAAGCTAATAAGAATAGCGTCATTCAGAAAACGCATGATGGTTAAATAACATCAACTCCTTGAAGATCCAAATAGAAAAATTAGAGAAAGCACAAAAAAACAACCACTCAGAAACTACACTTTAAGAACTCACTAAACTCAGATGAGAATTAAACATGTGGCTTTCTTAGTCTTCTGATAAGTTAATGCTCTGGGAAAGACAAAAATACAACGAGAAAGCTAACAACCCAGACAGTGTACTTGTGGCTTGGCTCAGACTTTCTTTGAAAACAAAAAATGCAATTGTTCTGTTTGAAGAATTAACCCTTATGTTGAACTCATAACTCATAGCCAGTGAATTTACACATTATTACACAATTCTCCAAATTACCTAAATTAGGGAAAGATGACTTAGATAAACTGTGTAAACCATTCCCTGCCAAAAAATAACAACCCCAATGAAAAGAAATAAATCACCCTAGGCTATTGGCACAGAGTATATGGAGTAATACTACAAATCTAAGAGACACAACACTGTTCTTGTCTTGTACACCTCCCTCTCCCCACCCTCTTCCTTTTTTTTCTGTATCATTTTGCTCTGTCGCTTCCAAAAAAAGTCTAATTTCTGCAAGAAACTTCAATTAAATAAATCTAAAACTTACACTGAAATGCTTTTCATGACTGCACAATTAACAGAATCATTTGTAAAGTGACATTTTCAAATACTTCTAAATCTATAAATATAATGGCAGCTCTACTTGTAACCCCAATGCCCTTATGACATTCTCTGGACATTATGAGGGCCGACACGACCCGACGAGGTCGGTTATGACCTTCAAGAAAAGTTATGGTATTTTTGCCATTTTTTGTTCAATTTGCTAGGGGCTGGTCACTCTCAACCACATTGATCGCTGCCTGGTCTCAATCCTTGTTGACTGATGGCACCAGAGTCTTTTGGTCTTCCGACAGTGAAAGGGTTAAAGAAGAAATTAGCAGAACTCACGAGATATATGTGTAAATATATATTTTTGACCACCCTTGGAAACATCTTAGAGATGTTATTAAAATGCTTTTATGGATATTGACCCATGTAAAGTTGATTATATGGTTAGTTTATAGTACAAGCAGCATAAAGTATAAAATATAAAAAATATATATTTACTTTTGAGATTATATAGTTAAGAAAGGGGAATGTGTGAAGAGTGTTTTTGACATCTCGGTTGTACACTGGAGATAAGACAGTGTGAAGAAATCTAGCTGATGCACTTTGAGCTGCTATCCTAAAACAGCAAAAAGCAAATAATGGCAAATTTGTGGTATTTAGAAGTATAACATTCTGCATCTCGGAAGCATAACACATATTGTGTCCAGAACATTTTCATAGAAACATTGACAATTAGTGCTTATAATTCATTTTCAAAAATAGTACTCTTGAATGAATCCATTATATTTATCTACAACATTTCACACAGGTGTAACCCCCTTTCCCGGGGCCAATCGCAGATCGGGCCCCCTAAGGTGTACTTGGGTCTGGCTACATGTCTTTGTGTGGTGCATAGCTGCTGGCAACAGGAGGGCCTGAGTCTCCCGCGATGGCATGGGGGATAACAGGAACAGGTTTCTGGGGTGGATGCCTTCATTCTTATTCAGTGGTGCAGCTCCTCCATCCCTAGTAAGCCCCAGGAATGCTGGGTGGAATCCTTACCAAAAAGTTCCCACACAGGGATGAGAGATTCCAGTCTCACACAGGTTTGTCTTTTCTTTAAAATCAGCAGTCTTTATTCACAGCAACAGCAGCAGACAGGTACAGGGATGTCCAATCAACTCTGACTGTTCTCCCTCAGGATGGTCCTTTCCCTGCCACCACTCTGGATCAAGGGCATCCAGAGTGGGGCTAACTCTTCCCTCACAACCTAAGCAGGGTGAGAGGTACTGGTCCACCTCCCTGCCCTATGGTTGGATCAGCTCTACTCATGAGCTGATCACTCCTCTCCTCCAACTCTAACTCACTATCACACTCTAACTAACTCCAGACATAGACAGACTAAATAGGAAGTGCACTGCTCTTTTATGATATCAGCAGGCACCGCCCCTGTGTCTTTTGCTTTGAAACAGGGTCAGGTGACCTACCTCCACCACTCAGGGCAAGTGCTTGAAGTGGGGGAAACCCATGATAACTCCTGGCAACCTGCACTTACCAGGGATTATACCAGGAGGAGGATAGAATTATAGCCCCATTTCTTACCAGGGCTACACAGTTTATCTAGCATTTCCTTAATTTTGTGGGTTAATGTCAGTTGTATCGCTTAATTTAAATGAAGCCTGTATTACCTTCCGTGGAGAAAAGCAATATCTCATGGCCATGGGGATGGGGCAGCTGCTGGTACTGTACCTGCAGTGGACTTTTTTTTGTTTGCCAGGAATTGCCATGTTAAGTTGTATCCAGCAATCCTCGTGGAAAATTACTCAGCTACTTGAATTTTCTACATTGATTATTGAATGGCTATAGCCTTCATTGACCATGTAGAGGAGAAGTATTTCCAGTCCAAGATGTCAGTTTAATCAATCACAGCTGATTTCTGCCTTTAAATATCAAGCCTCAAACCACCAATGGTGGCTGTAAACACCTGAAATTAGCCTCTTACCAAGATTTTTAGCTACTCATACTAGGTTTCCAGCTCAGTTCATCTCTGGATTTTTATGCCTTTGCACTCCGAGTCTGTTTTTTAGATGGCCTTTTTTTCTTCTGTTTTGCCTTATGCTTCCTTGGTTCAGTATGCTGCCTGTTATGCCTGCTCTAGCCTGTCACTTCTACACCTTTGGTTGTACACTTGCCCCTATTGGCAGCAAATCCCTTTCTATAGCTCTACCCCCAGTGTTCTCCTCTATGCCTTCATGCACAGGCTTTCCCTCACACCATTTGACATCTCTCCCTCCTCACTTTGGCTAAGAAAGGTACATTTGGTAGCTAAGAAAACATTTGTCAGCTATTGACATCTATCAGCACTTTTAGGGGCCTACTCTATAAGCCTTCATAAAAATAATAGCCGGGCCAGATTCGCCGCCAGTTTTTTGAACATTGCTATTACGGTATTCAGAAAGCCACGATAACCTATGATAGCAAAATTCCCAAAACGTGAGAGTAGCCGACGACGTGATGATCGCCTCTATCAAAAGGCCTTTCCCAGAAATTTCTTTCAGCTGCAGAGAGAGCTGTACAGAGAGAGACGCCTCTCCTTGTGCATCTCGCCAGCGATCACAATATTTTAATATACATTTTAATACTAGTGTAGATAAGCAGACGGCCTCCGGAGCATAACCACGTTGATTTCAGGTCTGGGGACCCCCTGCTTCCCGAGATACAGGCCCCGTTATGGTATCTCCGATGCATTTAAATGTCTCACGTCACGTGACCATGGGATTCTGCCGTGAGAATGCGGTTCTGCTCCGGAAACCAACTGCTCATCTACACTAGTAATAACATTTATATTAAAACAGCTTAATTACCTTAGCGGCTAGCCGCTATGGCAATGAAGGGGATAAACCCCAATAGCCTGTTTCTTGGGGCAGAGGGGGTGGATGAAGAGGGTAGGTGGTTAGGCCTGCATGGAACGTTGCAGAAGGCTTTCACTGTATTTATCTTTATCCCTAAAGGGGCTCCGATTAAAACATTATCAATCAATGGGCAATCACAAACATAAAAAGAAATAAATACAATTAAAAAAAATGAATAAAGATATTTACATACATTCAATAGTTTCTTACCCTTAGAAGTCTTCACCCTCCGACTCCTGGCATATCAGGAAGCTCTTGACCCGCAACGTCATCACCGGCAATCCATCTCCATAAATACAGTGAATACAGTGACAGCCAATGCATTTTTTGGCAAGTGCTTTTTTCTATTGATTGTTATTTTTTCAATTTCTGTTTATTGTTTGGATTAAATTGTTTTGAATTTGGATGTCTTATTTTTAGTACATTTCAGGATTGGTTAGCGTTTCAAATTAATTATTTGTTTTGTTGGCTACTGGTTTAAATTAATTACTTGATTTGTTGGCTACTAGTTTTATTTCTTTAATTGATTGGTTAGATAGGTGTTTATTTATTTGTATTACGTTTTGGAATAACATAATTGGAATTATTTTGCTGTTTTAGTGATAGATTAATGTAATTTATGTGTAGTTGAGACTTTTTAGTTCTTTAATTGTTGGGGTGTTTAGGTGCGTGTGTATTGCTTTGATTATTGTGTATTTTTGGCCTTATATATTTTTATTAGGTTGACCATTGACTGATATAGTGGCTTATCATGCAATTTTACATGGGTATGATATACCACTGTGCCAATCAATGGGTACAGGGTGGGTATAGAGGGGACGGGGTGGGTGGTTAGGCCTCGCAGGTGGGTACGGGGGATGGTAGTTAACCTCTTAATTACTATAGCGATTATTAACCTCTAAGGTGATTAAGGCGTTAGGGGCCATTAGATTGTATTTTTTATAATTCTTGCTGGCATTGGAGGACATGGACCTACAGTATGCTGATGAGGACGCCCTTCATGATGACTGGGGTAAGTTGAACATGTTATGTACTTTATTTCTGCTGGCTGGCTAACATTTGATTTTATAATGGGCAAATGCACTATTATCCATATGTGGATAATAGTAATTTTGCCCGTAGCTGTACAGTATGTGTTTGGGGGTTTTTTTGGGGGTAGAGGAGGTGGGTAGTAGGGTTTTTGTGTTTTCAAATATTTATTCTGGGTAGCGAGGATGGGTAAAGTTGGCATTTGGCCCTTGATGGGTGTTTATACCTACCGGATGGGTAGCTGGAGGGGTTAACCGCTATTAATATCTAAGGTAATGAAGGGGATAACTCCTCCCTCAACCCCCCCAAGGCCTAAACACCCACCAAGAGCCAAGTCCCACATTCACCCACCCCCACTATCCACAATAAACATGGCACTGGTAGTTAACCCTGTCATTGCCTTAGCGGTTAGCTCTCCGGAGACTCTCGGCATGAATCTGATGAATTTTTTTTATAAGTCCTCTCTCGCCGCCTCTCAGCAGCTTCTCACCAGCCTCACACCAACTTTTCTTGGCGTGAGGATTTTGGAGAAAGTCGTAATTCTAAATCCGCGAATAGCCTCGATAATATAATCGAGGCAACTAGAATTGTACAAGTTTCAGAACCTGACGATAACCGGCGATTTTTTTTTTTTTTAGCGGCTGAATTTTTTTTTGATTCATGCCTTTATCACCCACTTAACGAGGCCTACAGAATAGCAGTAGGCATTTTAGCCGAAAAGGCCTCGATAAGTGGCTTATTGAGGCTTATAGAATATGCCTCTTAGAGTTTTCATATGATCTGCCCTACACTTTCTACAATAGGTAGGAAAAGTAAGGGTTCTACTTCAATAAACCGCTACTAAAATCTTTTTTTTTTCTTGCCTGCATACTGTACACACAATAATTGTTAGGCTATATTTGTAGTTAGGTGGGTTAGCCATTTCCGTTCAGGCTTGTAGTCTGTTTTGCTGCAGTGGGTTGATTAATCAATCACAGCTGATCTCTGCCTACTGTATAAACAAAAAACACATCCTTTGCACGATGAAAAAATCATATGCTCTGCCATACACATTCTGTGATAGGTAGGAAAGACAAAGTTTATAATACAATAAACCATTACCAAAATACTAATTTTCTCACTTGCATACATGTATTAAATTATTTATACAGTAAGTCTCTCAGTATTACCTTGCCAACGTTGTTTTCTTTATGTTCCCTATGTCCCTACAAAAAATGATGATATACACACTAGCATAATATCCTGTAGGCTAAAAGGATAGGATCTCAATTAATTTTATTTGTAAAAAAAAAAGGAGGGACAATAAATCCAGGTGGCATTCCCCTCTGCCACTAATATCTATCAAAGTGAAGGGACATGTGTCACAAGGCTAGATGAATAAAGACATGCCATTAACTTAAAAATAAAAAATGGCATTGGACATATATATAGACCAATCATCTAAACGCAGAAAAAATGAATTGCTACACAGCATATAAATAAATTCAAACAGATTTTATATACTGCAAATGATCACATCAAGACTAAGGAGAGCCCATACTATGGTCACAAAATAAACTATACAAAAAACATGATATCAATAAAAACATGATAACATGATATACAGTCAAAGTGAATTAAAAAAAATACCAAGCTGACACCAAGGTAAAAGATGTCTCAGGCTAAAGATGGCCTTTTATCAAGAGTCTCTTGATAACGTGCTTTTTTACATTGATATCATGGGTTTTTGTATAGTCTCTGCAAGGTGCACCGTAAATTACATTAGTTAATGTGACTTTAGATGTTTGTGGAGAGATTCCATGCTTGTAGACTAAACATTTCAGTGCTTGTGCCTGCATTGATACTCAAACTTTTGTATATTGTTAATTTGTGTGGAATTATTTATTTATAAATTGCATCTCTAATGGACACATCAGACAAAGTTTATTTCAAAAGCAAACTTAAACTTGTGCTTTCATACAATGGCTTTACCGGAGTGTACATTTTCATGGCATACTTACTGTACTGTAGGCACAGACCTGCTTCTAACAGGATTAATCTTCACTCTCATGAGTTTAAACAATCCTCTTGCATATTAATGTTTCATGAGAAAATGTTAACATAGTGAACCTTAAACATATGTTTTTTTCTTTTTGTGTGTTTTTTTCCACATGCATGAACATATGCCTATTTTATAGAGACTTGCTCACTACTTGTTGTCTAGATTATGACCCAATTAGAAGAGAGAAAACACTCTGATGTTCTTAGGGGCAGTGTGACCTTGAATAGATAGATAAGTGCTCTTACACTGTACATTTATTCCACTTCGGAGTGTCACAACTATTTAACATTTACCATTTTCCTACCTTAGCAAATTAGTTTGAATGTTCTTTGCTATAATAATTTCCTTATTATTTATCCCTAAGAGATGGCTAAGGAACTACACTTTTATATGCGTATAAGGTTTCAAAAAAATTATAGGTATAAATTGAGGAACAGCAGAATAGTGTGTGTGTGTAGAGATATATATATATATATATATATATATATATATATATCTTGCTCCGAATGTTATACTTACTATGTATATATAGATCTTTCTTTCTTTCGTAAATATAACATTCGGCACTAGATAGAAAATTTTAAATTGGTAATCCTCGTTAGGGAGGGATTGAAAATGTTGGTAAATGCAAAGTCCTGATTATATTCCTGGAACCAATAGAAACGTACAATGATCTATACCAGGCCTGCACAACTCCAGTCCTCGAGGGCCGCAAACAGGTCAGGTCTTCATGATATCCCTAGTTCAGTCATACTGAGCCACTAATTGAGCAAGCTGTGCTGAAGTAGGGGTATCCTGAAGACCTAGCCTGTTTGTGGCCCTCAAGGAATGGAGTTGTGCAGGTCTGATCTATACTATCAATGCATGTTGCACTTGAAAATATATTGTTCACTTATAATATTGTGAGTGATTAAAGTGTATAGGAAAGGTCTCATCTGAGTGTGCTTGTTGGGTCCTGGCATCTCTGCGTTGTCGCCTCTGTGACCCCACAAAACAGTTACCTCTGGTTATCAGTCACGCTACTCACAGCTGATGCTGAAATCTGTGCCTCTCTGTTGGGGAAACTTTCGTCCTTCACCCCGACTGCACAGCGCATCCAAGCTCCGCTTAAGTCACCAGGTAGTTTTAGGACTTTAGGGTGTTAAGACAGATCCTGTACACTCTCCCGTGCTGCTCCATCTCGGCGTCTCCACGCCACCGCCTCACCGTTAAGTCAATAGTCGCTTCCCACCATGGATCGCGTTCCTGCGCTGCTCTGACTCCCAGCTGATAGTGACATCACCTAACTGTGGGAAATTCTCGATTGGAGTGTATGCAGGGCGAGGTAAGCAAATAATAACTCTATGCACTTTTTCAAAGATGTATTGTAGAAAGTAAACCTTATATGTATAAATCAACACATAGGTAGGCTCTCAAAATCCTACGCGTTTCGTCCTAGTGGACTTCATCAGGGGTAAAATAAACTAATGTTAATACCTTATATTTATACCTGCAGTTCGGCTGTGATTGCTTAATTGCGATTTTCAGTGTCCAATCAGATTTATTCCAATAATAAACAATTTTATTAATAAATTTATAATAATAAAAGATAATAAAAATATACTAAGTAAGTATTATAAAAATATTGTTGATCTTATGCACATTAATCAACAATACTATTAATATCTTATTCAGCATAGAAGAATATTCATACAGTGTGAACAAGCATATATTTAGCAGAATATTGAGTTCCATTTAAATGCAATTATGACAATGCAGATTGCAGATATAAGGAGAAACTACAGCCTTATGTGAGCTGTGGAGATACTCATTAATCTTGGAGAAAAGATCCCAGATCTATATCTATATTGTGTTCATACGGGACTAAAGTTTTTAATGTATGGATCCATTGAGTCTCCTGTTTAGAAATGTGGTTAACATTGTCTCCACCTCTCCAATTAAGTTCAAATAAATCAATACTTATACATTTAATCCCTACTGGGTTCTGATTGTGACACTCTTTGAAGTGTCTTGATAAATTTGCTGTATACAGTAAACACATTCTGAATATTTGTGATGTGTTCAGCAAATCTTAATTTGAGCTTTCTGGTCATCCGACCAAAATATTGTTTTGCACACGGGCATTGTATAAGATATACTGCATTTTGTGAATCACAATTCATAAAGCTGTTAATATTATATTCATTTTTAGTTTGTGTAGGGGAAAACCCTTTGACCTGTTTTGTCCCTTGTGGGTTTAATTTGCACATTTTGCATTTGAAGCATTTGTAGAAACCTTTAGTATTGAATAATGTTTGGGATCGATTGTCTTTAGTGGATTTAAGACAACTATGAGCAATGGCTTTTTTAAGTGAATTGGCTTTAGTAAATTCTATTCTGGGATTGGGTAGAAAGTATGAATGTAAAATTGGGTCTTTTAGAACTAGATGCCAATGTTTATTAATTATATGTTTGATTTTGGCTGACAGGGGATTGTACTAGATTATGAATGGTACATTTATATCGGTTTTGGGGTTTTGAGAACTTTTTATATCTGCTTCCTTAGATTTTTCTTTTATTAGATCCTTTCTATTTAATTTCACAGATTTGGAATAGGCATCTTCCAAGATGCAAGGTTTATACGATTTTGATAAAAATTTGTCTAAGGTAAACTTAACTTGTTCTTCAAAAATGTGATGATCCGAGCAATTACGTTTTTTACGTCTTCCCCAAATGGTATGGGGTATGGTATGAATACTATCTGCCTCAATATAATTGTGGCAGCTTACTGGTTTATGGTACATTTTTGTCCATATCCTTCCATTATTGATGTACATTAATAAGTCCAGAAACTCAAGTTCAGTAGTGCTGTATTTATGAGTGAATTTTAAATTATATGTGTTGTGATTAATGTGTTCCAATAAAAGTTCTAAAGTGTTGTGATCCCCACATCATATAATTATAATATCATCTATGTAGCATTTATAGAGAACCAGATTTGCTGAAACTCATTATTGGCCCAGATGTTTTGCTCCTCCCATATTTCCATTAGGAGATTGGCATAGCTTGGCGCAAATCAGGACGCATAGCTGTGCTTTTGATTTGTACGTAAATATTGTGATGCCCACACCATGTTGCAGTCTCTTTAAGTCCCAATTTAAGTCAGGAAACATAGTATTTCTCTATATGGGGTTTATTTATAGGGATAGATAATACACTAACAGGCCCACCATCCCTTTAAGTCAAAACAAAGTCATAAAATAAACTCTTACTCCTTTTAGGAGGCTAACTACACATTCAGCTTCAACCCTTACTAACTGGGTGGACAGCCAAGCTGGTTATCACCCCAAACAGGTACTATTATAGCTGAACATATAAAGTCTCTGAACACAGCAATAAAGGGTTTTGCTTATCTGTTACTCCAGGGTTTGGAGCAGACATCCCCGCTTTAGCACGGTCTAAAGTCCTTCCTTCCTAGGAGAGCTCGGCCCCAAGAGAGCTCAGAGAATCTCTCCTCTGTAAGTCCAATGTTAAGGATAGGACATTCCACTTCTGCACGGTCTCACGTCCTTCCTTCCTCTTACTGGTATTAAGACCCAGGCAGTCCCAGCAGACTCTGTGACCACCCTCCAGCGGGTCTAAGGAACTGTGCCAGCCTCTTCTTTAGCTTGGTAGCACTTTTAATCTCTCCCCTTCTCTGGGGACAAATCAGTCTCTCTCACTCTGCATGGCAGCTCCCTGTGCCTGCCTTAAAACACTTCCTTGTTTATTCAGATCAGTTTGATTAGCTGCACCTGAGGGTAACTTATTCAGGGGAAATTAACTCTGTGTACGCTAGAAAGTCCCATAGCTGCCCTATTCCAGCACCTAGAGACAGTGATAATATTGTGATACTATCGTGAAACCAAAAGAAATTGTGAGTTAATGTGATGTAATGGTTTTAATAAGAAAATCTATTAGTGCAGGTGTGAGTGTATTATCTTGTTCTAAAAAGTGCTGTGCTGCCCTACAACCATGCTCATGTTCTATAACTGTTTATAGTGATGTCACATGACATGCGACTAAAATGTAATTATCAATCCAGGTGACACCTTCTAATAAATTAAATATATATGTGGTATCCCTTAAATGTGATTTAAGGTTTCTGACTGGTTTCTGGAGAAAGTAATCCATATAAGATGATAAATTAGAGGTTACTGATTTAACTCCCGGGAGAGTTTATTGCATTTTTATGTAGTTTTGGTAGGTAATAGAATACCGGTAGTGTAGGTTTCTTAATGAGAATATATTAAAATTCCTCCTTGTTGATACAGGTTCTCTTTAATCCTATGGTCAAAAGATTCTCTAACTCAAACAAAAAGTAATCCATATGGATTTGTCATTCCCGAGGGATTTAATGGCTTGATATTGTCTAGTATTCAGATTGGGTTGAATAAATTTGTTGTCCTTCTCCAATTTACTGAGATCTTGTTGAACTAGTTTCATGAATAAGTCTAAACATCCTCCCTTGAGATAGCTTGGGTAGAATGTGGACTTTTTCTTAAATGGGGTGTGTGGAATTGATATAACAGTGGAAGATGTAGTGTGTTCAATTCCCACATCTGAATGTACTTTCTGTTTAATAAAGTATTTCTTTAGTAATAGATTCCTTACAAATTTTCCTACATACACACCAAGTTTGTTAGATGGTGCAAATGTTAGGCCTTTCCTAAGAACCTTCTTTTCCTCAGTGGAAAGTTTCTTCTTGCTTAAGTTGAATATTCGTTCAGAACTTTGGTCTATATTGTACTCCTTTTTATTTGTTGTTTTACATCCTCCTCTGCTTCCTCACTTAGTGATCTGTCCCTTTTTTTTCAGTGGCTTTGGGATGGATTCTATGCTCTTCACACATTCTCTCCCTCCTTTCACCTTCCCACTTTTCTCTAAAAAAGGAGTTGAAGTTCCTAATGGTGGTTATTTGTTTATTGTATGCAATTTGGAGAAGTCATTACGATCTGGTGATTGTTCTGCTTTCCTCTGCTTATTTTAATATTCACTACCTTTAGATCTCTCTATGTTTTCTGTCTTCTGAATATTTACGTGTAGTCCTATAAGGGACTTTAGTGTAATCTTGTGAAGATTTTTTAGAATAGGAGGGTTTATAAACATGGAATATTGTGTGTGTGTGTGTGTGTGTGTGTTTGTGTGTTTTCAGGCCGCAGATACTTTCTGGGACAGCAGGATCCACTCACAGAGACAGTGACTAAATGTATCGAATTTATTTGGAAACATAACTACTTCACATAAGAAGCGGGGTACTCACAGAGAGGTTGGATTCCCACCATGCTGTGTGACCCCCTGAGAAGCTTCACCTTACCCCCGTCTCCTTCCAAATTAAGTGGTGTAGAGCCGCACGCTCACAAGGTGTCACCAATAATCCATTCCTCCTGCAACAATGGTGAAACCGGTGGTGTCCTCGGATCCAGGCAGCAACAGAGTGGACTACCGCTTGCTATGAAAAGAAGTTGGGGAACTCACCAGATTTGAAGGTTAAAAAGGTCTTTAATGAAAACGACATAAAATGACAAAACTCCTACATGTTTCACACCCACTATGGCGCTTTGTCAAGGAGTGTACACTGGAAGACAACAATGCAATTATATACCTATCCCACAACACACATTCAGCTGCTGGTAATTATCTAAATGACACATCATACATGTAATTAGATCAGATTTAAATGATAAAGGTCAGCATTGTCAATCATAAGCAAAAAAGGCAAAAAGAGAGAAAGAAAAAGAAACCAGCAGAAAAAATACCATAGATGTATCATAACAAACTTGATCAATAATGTTTCTAATAAAACAATGATCAAGAGAGAATAAAGTAATTAAGAAAATTATTGCATGTAGTAATGAAGTCTCATGACTAACAAATCAAAATATAAGCTGTGTTTCACCCAAACCTTTAATTAAAATGACAATCTTGGTTATAAAGCCTTCTGTGGATAATTTATTTAAATATAATCCAAAGAAGCCCAAATATACTTATAAAATACTTAGAATTATAAATGAATCCACATAACATGGATCATAATTTCAATCATAATTCAAGACATTGGGCCATCAATTACATAACATACTATGGCAAAAGATGATCAAAATTAAGCTTTCTATAACCAAGTCATAATAATGGTAAAAGCGAAACACAAACCCATATCATTCAAAAGCATTTTTTTAAAATATATATTTATTAATTTTTTTATTTAAAGAAACTGCATTCTGAAAAGAATAAACTGAAAACAACTACTGTACAGAGACAAAAATAAATAAATGATATTAATAACTGAAGATCAGATGTGAGTCAAGGAAGGGAAGGAAAAGAGAGGAAGAGGGGGAAAAAAAGGTGGGGGGGGGGGGGGGAAGAATGGAAGGTGGGGGAGGGAAGGAAGGGATTGGAGGAAAAATGGGGAAAGATGACAGGATAAAACTAACAGTCATCTAGGATCATAGAAAATGTTTCAAATCCCATTGGACATTTAAACCATAAGGTGTTAAAGTGTTTAAAGTAAAAATCCAATATGCCTCCCTCTGATGTAAGAGGGAGACCCTATTACCCCTTCTGGGGTGGGATCGAACATGTTCAAGGGCCTCACATTTGAAATTCGTTAAAGTGCCTTTCTGGCATATACTAAAATGTTTGGATACAGGGTGTAATTGGTCCATCTTCACAATTAGTCTCATATGTTCAAGGATTCTTTCTTTGAGGGCTCTGGTGGTAAGCCCTACATATCTCATATTGCAACCACAGGTCAGCATATACACAACAAAATCTGTTTTACAATTTATAAAAGACAATATACGGAACTGTTTTGCCCCCTCTTTATTATCAAAACTCTCTGTTTTTTGGACAAATTTGCAAATTTTGCATTTGCCACATGCAAAACAACCCCAAAAATTTGGCTGAAAGGGGAGTCGGGGCCTAGCTGGGGCCTAACAGAGGGTCTCTGGCCAGGTGCTACAAGCACCTGCACATACCTCCTAACCTAGGGACGTCCCAGCCACTGGGGTGGCGTAGATGCGCCTAATGTATCTATTCCCTGCTGCAGGGAATCTCCGTGCCCTATTGGCTGGATTTGCGCCATGTGACTGCAGCCCCTTTGGCTGCTGGGAACGGTAGTTCCCCTGCAGAGGCTCCTTGCAATGGCCGCCGCTGTTGCGCCCGCACTGCGCATGCACAAACCTCGCGCATGTGTGATCAGACCAAAATTGCGGCACCCTGTACAGGGTGCCGCCGGGGATCTTTGGCGACCCGGTCGCCTCGGCTATCAGCCCGAGATGCCTTCCACTACTCCCCGCAGCTACAGGCACCTGTCCCGGCCTCCCCGCAATCAACCCCTACCGCCGGATGCTCCCCTGCCCCCGCGTGGATCGGGAGATAAGAGGAACATGAGGAGCCCAGAGGGGAACCTGGCCACATATATATCATTTATTTTTAAACATGAAGATGTAGCAAAGACTAAGGCCTCGGATATAGTAGGAGATCGCGACGGAGTGCATAGCGTCCTGTGCGTCTGTAGCTTGAGCGATCCGTTGACTTTGTGATTTCTATGATGCGTGCGATGGGGAGGCATGGTGGAGGTGGGCCGTGACATCACAAGGCTGATTCACCCTCATTGGCTGAACCGCCCACATGACCCTGGCGTCACGCGACAAATACAAAATTGTTTGTCTTGGAAAAAATCGGGGCGTGGCTGTGGGTTTGCGGGGGCGTGGCCATGACGTCCCGCGGTTGGTTCGCCCTTATTGGCTGAACTGCCGGCGGGGGCGTGGCCACGCCTCCATCGCAGATGGTAATTTCAAATTCCCCTGCCTCCCTGAAAACCTGTCGCGCACCGCTGGGGAAAGGTTTCGTGACAAGGCAGGGACTGGGACCGGCCGGACTGGGGGGCGGGGCTTGATAGCACAGCGCACGGCAAGGCGTGCGCTGTAGAAGTGACTGGGGCCGCTCCCTAAGTGTTTTTGGTACTACTGCCACGCGCAGTTACATGACTGTGGTGGTCACAGCACTGGAGGATGAACCATGCAGGGTTCTGATTTGTAAACATGGACTCGACCGCAGCAGACACATTTGCCGGTGCCGCAGTCTTTTGCTTCTTCAACTGCAGCGCGGTGCACAGTAAGTCTTGCTATATCTGTATTTGAGGCTTTATGCAAAACTGCAAAATAAAGATGTATTGTCAAATTAATAATACAATTTACAAGAAAATCTTACAAATAATTTCTCAAAAGTTGCTATTCACTAATCTCTGATCATCTCCAATAGCCGAATCATTGATGCTTATAACTCTTTTCAGGTTGCCATCATTACTGTACCTCATAAGCTGGGAAAAGGAATAGCAAGTAAGCGTTTGAGCGGGGTGAGATATTAGGCATTTGGTTACTGTTATTTCCTCTCCCTGGAGTTTTTTATTGTAGCTTTTACTACAGTATATGGGAGTTGCCCATTTTCTGATTGATCTAGGACCCCACCTAGCTTCAATTTTTGAGTTCTTCTACTGCTCCAACATCCATCCATTTATATATGAAATAAAGCCTAATATTTCCAACATTCATCATTTTGGGAGGCAACAAAGTCATGTCATGGAAGACTACAGGAAAAGGAAATAATGATAAGCATGTTTCCTGTTTTCTGTGGTACTCAGAATGGTAGCACATGCTATTCATTTAGGATTTATTGGCAGCGATCACTGCCATTAAATTCTATGGAAACTGTAATGTTCTGCATTATAACCCAATATTATGAGTTATCAGTAGATAAAATAAAGCTTGCTACATTTGTATATGGGACTAGATAATATACTAAAGACAAATTACAGTATACGGTGGGACTATTTCCTCCTTGCCAAACATGCTAAAATTACACTCAGTTCTGTTCAACTCCCTCAGAGTATTGATGCAAACAATATATGGACATTAATGCAGGTTTCCTCTAAAAGAAAAATATATCTGTACTTGGGTACGGCACTTCTGATGCCTGTTGTCCTTAGTCTAGGAAAAGTTCACATTCCTAGTGTACTGTGATCTAAAAGTCAATGGACCTATATGTACTCTGGTTGTGACAGATCTGAGCATTCAGCCTGCGATGGGCGCTTTGAAGCTTGTCTATATTTTTTGAGTAGCTTTTCCACATGGAAACTGTTATTATTGGTTGCTAACAAATGCAATGTACTATGAAGCAGCAAAATGTGGCACTCAGTGTGTAAGAAGTATTATATAAAAAAAAAACAAAAAAAACAGCACTCCTCCATGGAGCTCTGTGTATTAAGGCAAAGTGGAGCAATTCTGGGCAAAATCCACTGTTTGATACAGATGTATCAAAGAAAAAATGTTCCATTGAAATTAAAAGGATTTGTTATTTGATATATATTTGCAGTTATTTTTAACACAGAATTTCCCTTATTTTTATCTTGATAGATAGGCCTGTAGAAATCAAACTTAAAATGGAGTTAATATCACGTTCCGTTAAAAATAAAAAAATGTGTGTTAATACTGCAAAAATAGGTAAGCATACAGTACATCAATATTTATGCCATTGGAAAAAACGCACTATATGCAATGGGAAATTGCATTATATGTTGCAATAAATATCACATTGACGTTAAAATGGCGCCAAATCACAAAATGGTCCAAAATGGCGTATGTATATAAAGCCATGATTGCCTGACACATCTTGGCAGTGCTGTTGGGAGGGAGTTAGAACACACTAGGCTACAAGGAGCTGAAGGTTAGTTTGAGTTTTTGTGCTTTTAATTGCAATATCTGTTTGAGTTGTCTTGTGCTATTTTTTGTCTGTCTGTCTGTGTGGGTGCTTGTGTTTGTGAGTTTTGCTGTATTTTGCAAGTTGTTTGTCTTTCATCTGTCTTCATATTTGTTGTGTGATTGTATTTAGTATTGTGTAGTGCGAGAGTTTGAGAGTATGAAAGATGGAGGAAGTGGAGGGAATGTGAGGAGCGGTGGTGGGCGGAGGAGTGAGGAGTGGAGGAGAGCTCAGGGAGTTTGAGGAGTGGTGGTGGGCGCAGGAGTGAAGAGTGGAATAGTGGTGGGGATGAAGTTAGGAGGGAAGGGTGACGTGGCCAGGTCAGGAACATGCCAGGGTAGGAGGATCAGAGACGAGAGAGGAACACGGCATAGGGGTGTAGGAGCAGCATTAAGACCCACAGGAAACTAAAGTCAGTCTCCTACCACTGAGCGTGCAACAGATGCAGCTGAAAGACAACGCATGAGAAACATAAAATTTACAGAGAAGAAAAATGTCCTCCTCATTAACAAAATTGTTTCCTCTCCAGATCCCTCAGCAAACATTGAACAGACCCTAGCATTGCAAATGCAGCAAAACATGTTGGAAGGAAAATGCACACCTCTGCTGTCTACTCTGCACACACTCACTTGGCTCACAACAGCTTTATGCAAAGTTACCTACCTTTGTGATCATGAACTTGCTACTTATTTCTACTCTGTCCTTTATTGTGACCTCATGGAAATGTTACTCTGTCTATCCACTACAAACTCCTCCCTCTTGGCCCACACCCAATATCATAATACACACTGGATTACTTGAAAGTCATGCATTATCTACTGAATGTTGGTGGAGAACTCTGAAAACCAGCACACCAACCACTACTCATTATAATGGCAAACATCACAAATTTACAACTTGCAAACAATGACTCAAATTTCTATTTATACTGTTACTCTCTTTAGCAGGGGATATTGAACATAACCCAGGCCCTCCCACTTCAACTCTGTCCCATACTCCTGAGAATACCCCTTTTAAATTCCAAAAAGATCTATCTGTCGCCAATATAAATATCTGGAGCCTTCTGCCCAAACTGGATGAACTAAGGGCATGGTGCCTTATGCATAAACCCAAAGTCATCATTCTCACTGAAACATGGCTAACTCCTAAAACCTTTGATGCAACTATCACCATTCAGGGATACTCCATTTTTTGGAAAGACATAGAGAGGAGGAGGGGTGTTATTTTATATTGGAGACACCTTACAATTTACGCTGCTAAATTGGCCCACAAACCTACAGTACCCGTTTTTGAAATCCTAGTTGGCAAATTTTTCTAAGCCCGTTCTTATTGCTGACATCTACCGCCCCCCTAACGCTGCACTACAATCCCTGATTTATATCACCCAGTTTCTTGGTTCAGTTTCCTCTCTGAATGAGAAGAGTGAGCTGCTAGTTCTTGGGGATTTCAACTACAATTGGTTTGACCCTCAAAACAAGAAAATCCAGATACAACTCAAGTCACTTAACCTAACGCAACTAATTTTCCAAACCACACGAACAAACCGGAAATCTCACAACCATTTCTTGCTACTGAATTATCTCCTCTAGTCCCAGCAGAATCCAATCCTCTGGCATCCTACCTGACATTTTCAGTGACAAAGCAATAGTGTACTGCGTAAGAAAAATCTGATCACCCCAATCAAGCCCTAATGTTCTCCTCACTAGAACATTTATAAACTTTAACCCACAACAGTTTCTGGCTGATCTTACCAGCTGCCCTTGGTAAAGAATCGACTTATACCCGACCCGAACTAATACCCGAACCCGATTCCACATGCGACTATTTCCAATCAGAGGTCTTAAAACTCTGTGATACCCATGCTCCAATACGCATAATAAGTGTATGGGGGGGCCAACGTCCGTGGGTAACAACCAACCTTATATCGCTCTACCATCTTAGGTATGCCTTGCGGAAAAGCTACATATTAACTGGTACTACCAAGGATATTAATAACTACAGATGCTTGCGGAATATGTGCACAAGGCAAACAAGGCACGCAAAAGCACAATACTACTCTGACAATCTTCAGCAGAATACATCAAATCCAGCAAACTCCTGGAAGGTCATCAACAATATATTCCAGCCTTCTAGCCATCAACAACCATGTAATATCATTAAGGATTATATTACTCTGACAAATCCCACTGACATTGCAAATACTTTCAATTAATACTTTGTGAGTAGTACAACTAACTTATTAGTGAAATGCAACATGAACTACAAACATGAACCTCATTCTGGGAGTACCCCTTTAGCCCCACCCTCTCCCAACACTGCCCACAATTTTCAATTTGTCCCAGTATCTGAAGAGGAGATTACATAAGAGCTCCTCAAATTAAAACTAAGCAGCCAATGTAGACCTGACCTACTGCAATCTAAGTTCCTACGACTTGGTGCCCCAGCCATTGCCAGTCAACTTGATTCTGTCTGTAGGCTATATCCCTAAGACCTGAAAAACTACCAGAGTTGTCCCAATCTTCAAAAGTGTGGACAAAAACACTGTCTCAAACTACATGCCAATCTCTCTTCTTCCAATTCTATCCAAAGCCTTGGAAAAATGTGTCCACTTCCAATTAAGCGATTACTATACCAAGACAAATTTCTTTAGCCAATTCTAATTTGGCTAATCATGTTATCTTGCTAAACAAACTCCAGTGCTCTGGAATAGGGAAGCATGCTTTAAACTGGTTTAATTCCTACCTTCTCAACATGTACAGAAACAAAAAAGGTGAAAACCGGGCGCTTCTAAACTAAAATATCAAAGTAAAATAGTATAAGCAATAAAAGTGAAAAAGATGTAAAATACAAATGATATCACAATGTGATAAGTGACTTCACCCAAAAAACGTGAAATTTATAATACAATGTGAAATACACATAAATATATAAAGCAGCTCTACACCCTTGATGAGGACTGTCCAGGTCCAATAGATCTCAACATGTGTCTATATCGGGCACTAACTCCAACCCCTTGGATATTTGGGTCCCGCAAGGCTCTGTTCTGGGGCCCCAACTCTTCTCAGTGTTCATTAATGATCTTCCTACAGCTTGTAAGGGAGCTTCAATACACATTTATGCGGATGACACAATTTTATATGCACACAGCCCTAACCTCTCCGACCTTGGACACGTACTTCAATCTGACTTTTTGAGTCTTGAAAACGGGATTTCCCAAAACAAACTGTTTTTAAACACTGACAGGACTGTAACAATGGTATTTGGGATCAAGGCCAACTTTACACCTCTAATACTATCCCCTGTTACTAGTTTCAGATATTTGGGCATATGGTTTGACTCCCATTTAACATTTGTTTTGCACATTGATACCCTGATATCAGAAAACAATGCCAAACTAGGTGTACTATATAGGAACAAATCCTCCCTAAGTCTGCTGGTCAGAAAGCGCTTTGCACAGCTGTTGCTGATGCCAATTATAGACTATGTGAACATACTGTAGAATATGGCACGGCATCCCAAACTTACCTTAGCAAACTTGATACTTCTACAACTCAATATGCTGCTTTGTCCTCCAAAGCAACTATAACACACATCACTGCAAAATTCTCAAAGAACTAGATTGGTCATCACTTGAGTCTAGGTGCAAAGTTCATCTTTCCTGTCTTGACGTCAAATACTTTCTGGGCAAGCTACCCATCTATCTGAACATGCTCCTTAACCCTACCACATGCTCACTTATCGCCTGAGATCTGACTCCAAAAGACTGTTCATAGTCCCAATGCTCAACAAAGAAGCCGTCTGCTCCTCCTTTTCTTACCATGCACCCCAAAACTGGAACAACCTACTGGAGACTCCCACAGCCACCACCAGTTTCCGTTCTTTCAAAACATAAGCTGTCTCACATTTTAATCTGGTCTGTAACTTTTACATTCACCTATAACATATATTATCTTTAATTGTGCATACAATGTCTTATATAGAATGTACAACCTTGTTCACTTAATGTAACTATGTTATTACAGTCTGCTGTAGTAGAAGGAACACAGGGCACAGCGGATTTTTGAAAATCTAAACTCATTTATTTGAGCCAACACAACGTCTTTATCAAGTGACATAGAGGCATAACACACAATCCCAAAAGACAGAATTTAAATAGCACCCTCATCCCCATAATGCAATATGTCCAATTAGCAAAGATAGAAAACATGTGCTACATATCTCCATTCCTCCAATGTCCACACTCCTGATGTAATCATATAACCTTTAATTCAGCTGCCTCATGGCTGCCTCCGCAGATCTTGATCAGATCCATATCTGGATAAGAGTAATTTTGCCCTTTACTGTACTGTATGTGTTAGGGGGGAGGGTGGTGTATTTATTTCCCGTATTTATATATATATTTTTTAAAGCCCAGGATTGGTACCGCAGGCCAGCGGGGACCCACGGAAACCTGCGGGGACCACACGAGGGCCCCCGGACACCTGCAGAGACAAGTCGAGGGCCCCCGCCGGCCTATAGTAACATCCCTATGCTTTAAATAACAAAGCAAAATAAATGTAATGTATGTTAGGGGGGTATAGGGGTTATTGGGGGCACAGGGGCTTTGTGCCTAGTACATATTACAAGGTTTATTGGGGGCAATTACCACCAATAATGCTGCTATTTGGTCTTAACCCCTTCATTGCCTTAGCGGCTAGCTGCTAAGGTAATGTAACTGCTTTAATGTATTTTTAATAGTGTGCAGGAGCAGGGGGTCTCCTGAGCTGAACCGCTTTGATTCCTGGCTCAGGGACCCCCTGCTTCGCGAGTTTCAGTCCCCATTATGGGGCATCGGATGCCAGTATCGCCGCCATTTTGAAAGCATCTGTGTCACATGATGCGGGACATTTAAATAATGGAGGAGATATCGGCACCCCATATCTGGGCCTATAACTGGGGAAGCAGGGGGTCCCCAAGGCTGAAATAAAAGCGGTTCGTCTCGGGAGACCCCCTGCTCCCACACACTATTAATAAAAATGACATTAATGCAGCTTCATTATCAAAGCGGATAGCCGCTAAAGTAATTAATTATTTTTTATTGATATGTGTGTTTTGATCAGAGTGTACATGAGCTGAACCACATTGGTTTCAGCCTCAAGGACCCCCTACTTCATGAGATACAGGCCTCGTGATGGGGTGCCGGTATTCCCTGTGCTTTTAAAGCTCCTGCATCACGTGACTGGGGAGAAGGAGTGGCACTGAGTAGGGGAACCTGGTTCAATCCCCGGGGTCAGCTCCTTGTGACCTTGGGCAAGTCACTTTATCTAGATTGTGAATTCCATGGGGCAGGGACCTGTGCCTGCAAAATATATCTGTAAAGCACTACGAAAAACTAGCAGCGCTATACAAAAACATGCTATTATTATTATTATTTAAATCCTGTAGGGGGATACCGACACCCCATAATGGGGCCTGTATCTCATGAAGTAGGGAGTTCCCGAGGCTGAAACCAATGCATTTCAGCTCAGGAGACGCCCTGTTCATGTACATTATGATCAAAATGAATATTCTTAATGCACGATCGTCTGTAAGAGCCATGCATTGAGATGCAGCGTCTCCATGCAACTCTCACAGGCTGTTTTTTTTTCTTTTTCTATTAGCTATCACGCTTTAGATTTTTAAGCATGATAGCAGTGGGAAAAAGAAACCAGCTTGCGCGATCAGGCATGTTTTTGCCCGCACCTACCCAAATGCGCTTCACTTCTTAGTGAATCCCGCGTCTGACTTCATTTTTAATTGTGGGATTACAAATTTCCCATTCGGGCGCAAAAGCTCACTGCTTAGTGAATCACCCCCATAGTGTGCATCTCTTACAGACAGGTGCAGCCCGGTAGGATTCACACAGCGCGAGTCCCATTCAGATGCAGGTACCCCTGCTGTGTGAATCCCAATGGGCCATTACAGCCTGCTACAGTATTTACTGTCCTGTGGAGTGTCCTCGTTTGTGCACACTGTGGTGGAAAGACTGCATGTGTACCTGCTTAATTGTTTCATCGCACAAGTACATTCTGATATTGTACTGAATATATTGACGTGATGGTTATTATGACAATGTTGTACACGCTATGCCTACAGTATATGTTCCCCCCCACCCCTGGGGCTTGTTCTTTAGATATTACAGCTTGCAAACAAAGATTCTAACTGTACCGCTACTCTCATAACTTATTGAGAATCCGGCTTGTATTCTTGCTTCTCCCTGCACTAAACATAGTTGCTTAATGTTCCCTATATTCTGTACACATTGTTTTTAATCTTTATTATGTGCCTCATGTTTTCTAGAGTTGTACACACTATGCTTGCTCATTGTCCTTCACTGATATAAGTTCAGTAACTGTTAGTTGAGTTCAAGCATTGTGGCCTCCACCCAACCATGAGTTCATTACAGGGAATGACTCGGGCCTCTGATTAATCTGTCTTTTACATATTCCTTACGTTTTAGTGTTATCACATGTTGGGGGTTGGTCTGTGTTTCACGGACCTTTGTGTATTTGGGACATTGTTGGGGGTATTTAATGTTGTGTGTTTATACCTCCTGTATCTTGAGAAAGGCTCTGCAGCGAGCCAAAACATTGATGAGTGGATTACAATAAACCTTTTTGTTGACTGCCTGTCCTCTAGACTTTTATTATACAGTATTCAAGTAATTTGGTAATGGTTTACAGAGCATCTTCCTGTTGCCATTGTTTTTGGTGAAGTGCCCATTTCCAGTATATAAACTTAAAAATATACACACACACACATTATATATATATATATATATATATACAGTGGTTGACAAATCACCAAAAAATCTACTCGCCACACAAAAAAATCTACTCGCCACCTAGTACCAAACGTGTGCTGCTTGGGCCAATATTTACTCACCCGGGGGTTAAATCCACTCGCCCGGGGGTTAAATCCACTCGCCCGTGGCGAGCAAATGTATAGGTTTGTCGAACACTGTATATATATATATATATGTGTATATGTATATGTGTGTATATTTTTCAGTTGCAATTACTCACATTTACCGTGGTGTGATGACTCCTGGTCATTGTGTGCGTGCTATTAAAGCACATTGACGAAGAGTCAGCAAACTCTGTTAAACAGAAGTTATTATCACACTCGGTTCCAAAAATATAACACATTATTACTGCATAAATAAGGCTCGAATCATTAACATTTCAATCGCCAAAAAATCAGCGCAAGTAAAAATACGTATTTTCGTTAAAAAAATGCTTCAAATATTTCAATAAAACTTCCAGGAAAATGGTGATAATGTTGCAAGACTTGTTAACGTGCTCAATATTAACCTGCAAGGAAAGCTACTGTACTGTATACAAACCTCTTTTAAAAGTAATCATCCTGGCAGGTCTGTTGTAAGGGAAAGAGAACGCACTAGGCAATAAGGAGTAGGAGGCTTGTTGAGATTTTTTTTGCAAGATGTGTAAGTTTTGAATGGTTGTAGCTTGAGAGAGTCAATGCTTGTGTAGTATTATTTTTCTATTTTGTCATTGGGTAGTTAGTTTTCTTTGTTGAGTGTGCTCAATTGTCAGTGTGTGATTGTTGTCAGAGTGGGAGGCGTGGGGGTGAGAGGAGACTTTATCTCTTCTGCTTTTCAGAAATTTGACAATGCTTCCGATTTTCATCTGCCAATGAACCAAACTCAGTTTGACAGATACAACAACAAATATGCTTTAACAGCACTTATACAATTAAGATTCATCAAACACTGGTACTGGTTAGCACATCCAATCAGGGCTGCCAACAGCGGGGGAGAGCCGGGACAGCCGTCTCGGGCCCGGTGACTGCGGAGGGCCTGGCCGGTCAATGCTGGAAGTTGGGCCCGGCCAGAAGTCAGGATGGACTTCTGCATCCGGTTCCCTGGTTGCCGCTGGACACAGCTCCTGCAGACCTCCTGCCGAGCTTGTCTCTCTTCACCTTCGTCCGGGCCTTGCTTCTGGCGCACACCGGCAGGAGAGAGGCCCACAGGAGCTGGGAAGAGCCTCAGACCACTAGCAAGGTAAGTGTATGTGTTGCACTTTGTTTGTGTGTGTTGCATTTTGTGTGTGTGTTGCATTCTGTGTGTGTGTGTGTGTGTGTATGGTTGCATTTTGTGTGTGTGTGTGTTTGTATTCTCTGTGTGTGTGTGTATGGCTATCTTTTGTGTGTGTGTTGTATTTTGTATGTGTTGCATTTTGTTTGTGTGTTGCATATTACGTGTGTAGGAGGGGGGTAATTATTGTGGGGAGGGATTGTGTGGATATTGGGAATGGGCATTGTATAGGTGGGGGGTTATGTGGGCAGTGGGGCGAGAGGAATGAGAGTGACGAGTGGGGAATCGAGGGAGCGGTATTGAATGAGAGGGGGTTATTAAGGGACCACAGAGATTGGAGGTGGAAGAAGCTGGTGAGGAGGGGGAGAGAGAAATACACTTGGAGAGGTTGGAATAGAGGAGGTGGGTCATGAGGGTGTTTAAGGGGGTGTGGGGTCTCGCAAGTCTGCAGACACATGAGGGGCCGCACTCTGTTCCAATGTCACTAATATTAGACAACAGATTCTCTGAAAATGGCAGTGTAACAATTTGTTGTACAGTATGGCAGATACAACTACACATAAGCTTGAACAGCTTATCGCTTAAATAAGACAATAGATTCCCTGAAATGACATAGTTACATAGTAGATGAGGTTGATAAGACGTTCAACCTATGCTAAATTTAGACAGTTCAGACACATGTTACATATATAAACTCCTTCTGCATTATTGGCCAGTGGTGCCTTGCACTAGTATAAAAAAACCTCATGATTCGTACTTGTATTTTAAAGAATGAATTGTAAGGAGGCCACCTGCTTATTTATTTACATGCAGCACTAATGTTTTTTTTTTTTTTTTGGTTTGAAGCTTTAGTTAAAGATTGGATTATTACCCAAATAGACATCAACAGCATTTTACTAGGCCTGGCTTTGATTCTCTCTAAGGAATACAGGGGAATATGTTCTCAAAATCACACAGATTCATAATAGGTGCAAACATTTTACCGGGTGTACAGTATAAAATGAAAGAATTAATTTAAAACAACCACGTTTTTTTTCTTTTTTTAATCAGTGTTATGCACCAGCTTTTCATCAGTTTTGCAAGCAGATCTGTAACTGATCTGTAATAAATACAATTTAAAGTATAGATTGACATAAAAGAGGTTAGTGTGGGTGATAAAAACAGACTGATGTAAAATTATTTACCGCTAAGTAACCATTTTCTTTACTTTCCCAGACAATTCTAATAGAATTGATTTGCTAAGAAAGAAAGAAACCTGTACTCTTTAAACAATTTGCAACTTTGAAATTAGTAGCCTTGAAGCAAGCATAAAATCAAAATGACATTGAGTTTAATTAAATAACATTGATTCTAGGGACGCAGGATTACACTGTAAACAGCACTACATTTATCTCACTGGAATGTGCATGTCCTTGTATGTCTCAACCACATTTTTTAGATGTTTCAGGCATTTAGTGTAGGTTCTAACATTGTAGTCTGATCCTTGGAAAATGTCTAATATATCTCTAAATTATGATGAGTGAGGAAAAGTGTCAGATTTTTTTATGTGTAGCCAGGGTCCCCCTCTGGGCTTTCCCATTGTTCCCCTCACCTCCACTGCTTGCAGGTAGGCGTGAGTACTCAGCAGGCGCTGGTGGTGCAAAGGGGGGGGGGAAGCTTGTGGTTGCTGCAGGGACAGGCCAATAGATAGGGACTCTGCCAGTAAGACCAGGTTGAGGGACACAGCTGTATCCTGATTACAGGTGGTCTGGGACCAGACACCTACATCATAGAGGCTATCTTCGTGTGGGACACTCCAGCCGCATACCACCCCACGCGGAGGTGGACTCATCGCGGAGGCGGACTTCATCGCTGGATCAGTGGATCCAATCTACCCTGTTGTCGGCTCGCCCGGTTGCTGGAGCACGCGGCAGGTACCTAACTACACCAAGTGCACCAACTCTACACCTATTCTTGTGGGCAGCGCTTTCTCACACATTGGGGTGGGTGTGGAACTCTAAGGACACGGTGTGGGGAACACGGTGGTGGGTTACGGCTGTCCGAGGCTTGGCGGGTAGCTGTACAATATTAGTGCTCAGTAGAAACGTTTATTCTAAATGGTTGATAGTAAAGTCTGTTATTTTACACTGTGTGTGTTTATTATTATTACGGGTTCCTGTGAGGGGCTCCTCCCACTACGTTGGGATCCCTCTCAGGTGGAGGCGCTGCACCGAGACTATTGTTTAATCACCCCGGGCTCCCAGTGGCGGATGCTTAGGCTCTCTGTGAGCCAACAGGTAGTGGCAGCACCGGTAGCCTTATTGTTTAGGGGGGAAACAGGGCTACATAGGTTTTATTAATTTATTTATAAAATGTTTTTCCAGGAAGTAATACAGTATATTGAGAGTTACCTGTCGTTTTCAAGTATGTCCTGGGCATAGAGTTATGATGACAAATACATGGCTACAAATACATAAGTAATCATTATCTGACTTCATAGTGCATGCACAATAATACAAGTTATAGAAACTCATATAGTGCAGTTTTCTTTGCTGTCAGTTACTGTACATTCTTTTTACACCCTCTCCTATCTCCCCTGGTTTTTTTTAGACTGATTGGTGGAATTCTGTAGCTAAAAGGAAATGACCAAATCTGCAGTGAAATCCAAGGCTGGAAATTTCATCCATCTCTACTTGAGATTACAACACAGACAAAAGCCTTTCCAACTCTATCATCTTTGTTCTTATGTGTGTAACCCTGCTTCCTATCATTTGGTAAGCTGTTACTCTGTGCTGTGTTACCTGCTGACTCACAGGGCCTGAGCCTCTGCCACGGAGAGCCCGGGGTGCATACAATATATATATATATTTATATATATAGGTTCGGTGCAGCGCCTCCCCTGCGACAGATCCCGCCAAAGGGGGAGTTAGTCTTCGCAGGACCTCTGTACAAGAATTTCTCTTACACCACCATGTTATAAAACCAATCTCGTTTACTGATAGGTCAACCTTACGATACATTACATGCCATGACATTCCGGTATGCTGGTACACAACATTTAACACGCCACGGAGGACGTCCACATCTATGCGCCTCGGCGGACGCCAACAATAACTTGCGCCTCGGCGGACGCCAACAGTACTTACCCCCAATCCCACCACCGGGTGTTCCCACCCCGTGTCCAAATACACTAATCAGTTCTCTCGCTCCCAACGGCCGTGTGTATGTGTATGGGTGACTGCGCAGCCACTAGGTCTTAGGTGATTGAAAGGGTAAAGTTGGTGCACTTGATGAAATACCTGCCGAGCACTCCGGTGCTCGGAACTGCTACGGTTCTTCGAAAAGAGTCTCTGAGGTCCAACTCTAGGATATGGGGCGCTTCTCCTCGACAGGGTAGTCCCGAACACTGCAATAGTTAGTGGGTAAAGCCCTTACTAAGGGTGTCCCTAGCTCAGCTTGTCTCTACGGTGACTAAGGGCTAACTGGGCCGGGGGCACTTTGCCTGCGCCTGGGGGGTACAACCTCCCAGCACAGTATCTCCGTCTCCTCGTCTCTCCACGATGCTCTAACTCGACGTGCGCGCAATCCCTGCCTATATGCCTGGCAACTCCTCCTCTCATAGGCTAAAAGCTCTCACCTGACCCTCCCCGTAGGGCTGCTGGTTCAAGGGACTGCTCTTCTCCCGCCAAATGTACTCTCCTCCTTCGCGGGCTTTGCAACTACTCTTTGCAAGCGCAACCTTCCATTCCTCGGGGTGAATCAGGGGTCACGGCAACATGTGCTATTTTTTTTTCATCACACACTGCAACTTGTTACAAACAGAGGGTAAAATGTTTGTGTAACTGAGGGACTATATTCTGATGGATAATACAGACGTTTCATATTTGATTACTTCTGCTGAAATCATATCTTTGCCAAGGGAATTCACACTGGACACATTGTCAATGGCCTTACTGAGCTCCTCAACAGTTGTCATCAATGTCATCATGTTATTGCATCATAGTTAAGCTTGCAATGGCATTGAGAGCTGTTTCAGTGACCTCACGTTCCTTTGAGGTAGTGCTCGATCCATCTTTCTATCTGTTTGCTCGTCAGTGATAATCTCACTGGTAAATAATTTAAGTCCTGTTTTGATTTCATCATACATTCCTCTGATGTTTTTTGTGTTCGAAACAGATTGTATTTGTGTTCATAACTTCAAACAAAAGTTGTTAGCACAGCATCGTGAGGTCTGTTTTACTTCACTTTTTGCATTCCTTAGTTTATATAATGTTTGGTCTGGACAGTTCTTCTTGTACTGAAGTAGAGCAGTTTATTTTGCCTCAATAGGTGGTGTCATTTTATGTAAAGACTCCTCAAGGAGTTTCAGATTTTTAAAGTTTTGATTCCAAACAGTAGTTCTATAGATAATTATTTCAGACTTTCCCATTTTCTTAGTTTAGTATAAGAGTAGCTCGGTCAGCAATTGCCTCTTCTAAAGTCCACATACAGAAGAGCATTCTGTTAATGCGGGGAATGATTTTGTACGTTGTATTGAATGATGTAAACAAACTTTGCTGACTACAAGTGAATGGTCAGTCTCACTGTCTGCATTATGGAGCGTGCCAGTCATGAGGATGTTATTTATGTTAGACTGTCTGGTGATGACAAATTCCAGCTTTTTCTAGTGGCCAGATCTTTGGGGATTTCATGATACTTTATGGCATGCTTTACTCTTAATAAAAAAGAGCTGAAAATATTTAGGCCATAATAGGGGCAGAATTCTAGTAAACCTCTGTCCATTTTTGTTCATGCTTCCTATTTTATGTGGACCAAAGCATATTGGTCAGCTTCCCTATCAGCACCAACCATGATGTTAAAGCCTCCTAGGATTAATAAATCCTCTGGGTTTAGTATCTTATTAATAACAGAGTTGAACTCCTTGTATAATGTATCACTTGAACTTGAGTATAGTGTTAGAGCATATGCACTCAATATTAGATTTTTCCAAACGGCGGGAGCTTGGTTGGTAAAATCTGGGATGTACCATGTGTCCCTATGATATGTCTTCTGTGAGGACCTTAGCCAATATTAAAGGTCAGGGCCCTTGCAGAAGACGGGAAGTTATAGTGGAGGCCACATCTGGTGGCAAAAGAATACAGAAGAAGATAGAAGACATATTTTAAGAAAATAAGAAAGAAAAAAAAGAAATATAGATGAAGGTTCTTTAATCCAGAGCTTTGGGTCAATTTGAGAATCCCCCTTCGCAGGCCATGGATTACCATGGATTACTGCAGAGGGTTAGCACTGCCCCATCATTTACGTGGGATACACTGCAGAGTTTAACAGGGAATAAACTTCATCTTTCTTTTCTCAGGAACGTACTGGATATCTTGTTGCTGTATCTGCTATTAACATCTGCTGTGCTGACCTAATTAGAAAGTCCAATAGCTAGAATATGTATGAGAAATGTTTGATTACAAATAAAGTATGTGTCTGGTGCCTCTCATGTATTAATTGGGCTGTGTTGGCAAAACTTAATTGGGATCATGTGACTTCTTAGGTACAGTACATATATTTAGAGACAGACTGGGGAAGCAGCACTGCAGGGGGCAAGCAGCGCTACATCTTTAAAGTGGGCCTTTTTATGTGGGATACACTGCAGAGTTTCACAGGGAGTTAAAAAAGAAGTGAAAAAAGAAGTGAACAACTACACCCCTGCTGGCCCAGAATGCTGGACTTGAGCGGCACTGGAAAGGAGGAGAATTTTTATCAAAGACTCAAGTCACAGTCATCTTATCTCTACAGCACCACCACTCATACTGTAGACTGGATTTAGCACATTTTTTACTTTAGGGTAGAGATTTCAGCAGGAGAGACACTGAGACAGCTTTAGGAGAGAGTAAAGTTATTCTAGCAGCAGCACTTAGGATAGATTGGACATGTTCCATCCATGTGAAGCCCTGGACCAAAAGTGGGAGGTTTTAAAATAATTTTAAAGCCCCTTTGGGCTCTCCTCTCCTCCACATATTTAAGAAAAATATACAATATCCCAGCAATAACAGGTCCCAGCAATAACAGGATTTTAGTTTTAAGAGGTTCCCCAGTCTATGGAATTCTGCAAACATGTCACAGTTACAGTACTATCTTCCTCTATAATTGTAGCAATAATAAGGAGATCCTTGGTATGGGTTTCTCCTTTGAAGTCTATCTTCACAGATAGCTAGTCATGTTTGAATGTAAATTGGTATATCCAAACTAGCTGCACCTAATGAGGTCAAAAAGGTCAAGGTCTGTTCGGACAACTCTATAATGAATTATAGCACAAAAAGTTTAACCCCTTGGCCAGTTTCGACTAAGTGATTACAAAAATGTGGTATTATTTGGCTTTAGGCCAGTTCTGATAAATATTGAGACTTCATGACTAGCATCAAATTGAAAAACTTTGTGGTATTAAGTCCTTTTGGTGCTGGTCCCGATATTTTTATCGGCTGTGGTAAAACATGTGCTATATTTAGAGGTACCAAGTTGATGACTTGCACCATTACATTTAAATTTTTTTTGCCTAATGGACTTTTATGACCCGACGCCTTACAATTTAGTATTTTCTGCCAGAGTTTGACACATTTTTGATTGGAATGGAAATGGTTGGCCCATTTTATTGCTTATTCAACTTCAATATTCCCTTCACCATGACCCTATTACACATTATTTCACAAAATTATTTTGGAGATAATACATTTAAATACAAATAAAAAGATCGTTAATCTGTGTTTTCGTTGTCTCCACTGCTCCATGCTTCCGGCATGCTATGGCGCTTACTATTGAAAGCGCCCGAGGCGCAGGAAAAACCGCCCGAAACCCGGCCAGGTTTCGGCCAGAGACAGCCGCGCGGCGCACGCGTTTTTTTAAAACGCGGCGCTGGCCGAGTTAGATTAAACTTTGTCGCCACTTTATATGGCAGAGATATAACCAAAGTGTGTTTATAAAGTATATACCAGTATATCTTTTGTAATCTAATCTACATATAGAAAAGGAGGGTTTTGTAATCTAAGGTTTTATGTTGTGATATATTTGTTAGGATGATATAGAGATTGCAGAGGATCCAAACAGGTGGGAAAAAAAGCGGAGCCCAGCAGGCAAACATAGGGGCTACAATACAAAGGCTCGATTTAAAGACAACTTTAATTAAGTAGGTGACAACGTGGAAGAGGCAGGGTAAGTCACTCAGAAGCATTGATACCTAGAACTTTGTTTCTTTCTCCTACTGATAGAGATTATACTGTAGTTTTTATGATGGAGGAGAATTAGTTTAACAAGTACCTGAAGGGTTAACTACAATGTTGAAGCTACTCCACATGGTGCAGTTTACAGTGAAAAGACCACTTCTAGACTCCCACTGTATATTCCCCTCCTGACGAAGTGGGTAGACGAAATGCATAGAGGAGGCGAAGATGCATGCATGTACTGTATGTGGGACCTGCCGGACAAGTATTAGGAGAAGCAAGTGTAACACCTGTTCTCCCCCCCCCCCCCCCCACCAATCTCATATAGGAACCATTACTGGGAACTCTACCTATGTTACCAATGTGTGTGGTGCAATACCTGCGGCTCATAGGAGGTCTGAGCCTCCGCTGCAGGGAGCCTGGGGTGTATTCTGGAATGATGCTTCTAGCATCTCCACCTGTGCAGGATTCTAGGGTGTAGAATAACCCCTGACACAAGGACCCACATACTGTAACCAATACACAAGGTTATAGGTAAAACAGTTTACTATATAGGCATAACAATTATATAACAGTAGTGTCACTTTGCAACACTAAGCCTCGCAGGTTCTAAGCCTGCACACCATGTTCTTCAACACCATGTCCCCAGAGTCCCACACCCACCCAAGTGTGAGACAGCGCTGCCCACTAATTTAAGTTGTTAGTTGGTGCACGTGTTGTGGTGAGGTACCTGCCAGGTGTGTCCACACCCGGGCACACAGAAGCTGTAGTTGGGATTCACGGATTCAGAAGGGTGACCCACGACGCCTCCTTCTCTACGGTGGGTGTCTCCCATGTGGAGCGATCCCCCTTTAGAATGTCTCTCAATCAGCATATGGTGATCCACACTGACCACCAATGGCTAGGATGTCAGTGCTTCCTGGCTGTGTCCCTCACTTAGGCTGGTTCTACAGGACCATGTCCCTATCCTATGGGCCGGTCTCTGCAGCAACCATAAACTGTGGGGAGTCGGTGCCTAGCTGGGGCCTAAAGGGGGATGTCTGGTCTAGTGCAGGAGTCACAGACCCGTGCACATAACACCTACCTTTATCCTCTCCCAGCACCGACTGACTAGCATGGGCTGAGTGTGCAAAATTTATCCTTGTTCCCCTCAGGAAAATCCTAGAGCCGTATTGGCTGCCGTGGGTCAGGTGGTGCCTTCCTAAGGCTCATGGGACTTGTAGTCCCTAAGAGCCTCCTCTGATTAGCTGCTCCTGAGCGTGTGCAACTTCCTGCGCATGCACGAACTCACTGCGCATGCATGGCCAATCGCAACATGGCCACCGGATTAGGGCTTCCTGTTGCGTATGCGTGACTACACAGCGCATGCGCAGACTACCAAAATGGCAGCCCCTGCTATTCGGATGCGCCGCAGAGCCTCCGGAGCACCGGAGCGCTCCCTGCAACTGGCCCCACCCCACTGGTTAGCCAGCGGGTTTACCGCTAACAGAGGCGATAGCCGCACCAACCACCATGGCGGAGGGCTCAGGGGGAACCCTGCTACAGAAGTATTTTGGGGTTTTGGGAAAGAAGCGTGAGGAAATCTTTGTTATACTTAAACATTTTATTGATAGAGAGGCATTTGTTTTCTTCTTTTCAAGTTCTTAATACGCCCTTGAGGGTGAGTCTTTATTTTACAGCTTAACAAAAAAGGGAAATTTCTGTAAAAATGTGCAAAACAAAATTGCATTCCATACAGTAGTTGCCAACATTTGTACTTTTCTAGTTTTTATATTGCCTTTTATTTCTTGCTGTTAAATTGTTAGCCTTGGAAAAGATTGTTGTTTCAAAGTTGTAGTTTTGAAATGTACCCATAAAGATATTAGCAAAACAAAGTGCTATTTTTAAATAATGTAACTATTCATTTAATTATAAAATTAAAGCACAAAACTATTTCAAAACATGAATAATACCTGCATTTTCCAATTAAATAACGTGCAAAAAACTAAATAAATGAATTGTGTCATGGTACCCAATTTGAAAATACATTTGGCCATACAATAAATTAAATAGCAAAATATGATTTATTATATTGTTGAACCATAATATTTCTTGGTGTTGTGTATGGCAAATAGACAAATGAAGCCATATACTGTATAGCTTTAAACCCGAAAGTCAAGTGTTAATACTGTACACATATTATTGTTTCACACATATCTTTGTTACATGACCAGTTATCCAATCACATACCGGTACGGCATCAATAGAAAGCTCTTTTATACTGAATTTTTTTTTTATATTTTGCTTTCGTTAATCAAACAGTAAATACAGGAATTCTGGTTTAATAATCATAGCACACATGAAAAATGATTTGGCCATGTAGGTGGAAACTAGCCTGGCAGCAAAAAGGTTAAAGGTTCCATCTCGCCCAAAATCAACATTGAGCTAAACACGCAATGTGAAAGTGTCCAATTATTATACCAAATACCACTCTAAATATTTAAAAACAATCTCAAAATCTACTGACATAAACAAATTTTGTTTAATTGATTGCCACTAGGTCCGGATATATGATTGTCACGGTGGACCCAGCTTATTAAGACTTTTAATTACCGGGATCATTGATTGAGCAAGCAGAGAGATAAAAATTGATTGCGTTTATTCACCTAACGAACGTACACAACTATGTTACACAAAAATACAGTAAAAAGACACACTTTCTTTGGAAACTGGGATAGCAAAACTAATCTTTCCTAATGGCAAACACACAGCAAAATAATTCCTGGCCACGTTTCCTTCCTATGGCCTCTTGCTGTTGAATTCTGGTCACTTATCCTCTGAGAAATTTAGACGATTTATTCAGAGCTGGAACTTCTCAAATGGAACTGAATCTCAGGTGAATCACACAAGATGGAACTGTTGAAACTCTTAGATGAAACTCTTAGAACTTATGAATCTGTCCTGTGTCAGGGCTTTTCAAACCTCTGGTGTGCAGGTCCCAGAAAACCTGCAGCCCAATAAAAAAACCTTACCAACCTCCTAGCAACCAATCTAAAACACTAATACAGGGTTTCCCATCTGACCTAACACCTAGGCATCTCTGAGCCCTTTCAATTATGACCCCTGGACAGACACAGCGGAGCCAAGCCTTCCAGAATCCATGACTTAGAAAGCCCTCAGCTCATATATAGGTCAGCAATATCTATACATAATAAACTATTCCCGTTTAATAAAAGATGTGGTGTCCTGTCTGCTGCGTGCAAAAAGTTGATTTTTTATTCTGGTGTCAGGCATGAAGTGTGTAAATATTCCCCACATTCACGAGCCTCCTTCTTGGTACACATTAGAAAAATACTTTTAAACTTTTAAAACACTGCAAATCTGCTCAGCTTCATAACCTTAGTGTGAGCACCTTCCTGAACCCCTACTCTAGGCTAGGATACCTGGGCATGTACAGTATGTAGCTACCTCTTCTATAGTGGGGAGCCCCTTGCTATACTAAGCACTCCGTGTATACCTGCAGATATCTTTTAACCCCTTCATACCCATTTACCTTGTCTGGAAGATGCTGCAGCAGGGACACTGGCGGTGAGTCGTAAGAGCGTTTTCAGGGTACGAGGTTGGCGGAGTAATGCGCTTACTGATGGAGTGGCCGTTATTCGAACACATCTCGGCGCCGATTTTGAGTTCTCTGCTGTTCCTCACGCAGCATGAAACGCGGCTAATCGCCCCAGGCAACTGCGCTTATCGCGGATGTTTTGTTTGAATTTCATGGATTCTGTTTCTTTGTTTGCAATAAAATGGATGAATTGTAATGTGTACAGTACTGTGCTACTGTGTCAATTTCATGTTTTTTAAAGCCAGAACACAAAAATTCGTTTTTTCTGTACTCGCCGCGCTCGCTTCTTAGTGCGGGAAGGCTGGAATTCATCCCGCGGTTTCAAATCGGGATTCCGATGTACATGACGCATGAAGTGTTCGAATAACGGCCGCTCCATCAGTAGCTGTATCAGAGGATATCACTCAAGCTCCGTATACAACTTTTGGGGTATCCCATAACCCAGAACCCCGCTACATAGACCCATTCTCTGCCAAACCCATCCTGAAACTTACAGCCTAGAAATCTCCCGATCCCAGCATCCCCGGAAAGGCAGAGGCAAAAAGTCACATAATTCTTTAATGTCGCAAAATCAGTATACAGTTGCAGTAATACATGTTTGACATCTAGGTCCCAGAGCTGACACTCTAAGACCCTAACAAACGGGTCAGGGTTAACCAAGTGGGCTTGACCTTTATTATAAGCCGGGTTAGCTCCTTCACCGCCACAATGATATTTAATAAGAAACCCCTGCTTGTCTGACAAAAACTATTTATTGACTTTCTTTAAGGGTGGTGACATGATACATATTATGGGATGTTCTATCTCAGGCCCTTGGGATTTTCAAATTAACGTTCTCCCATTTAGAAAGACCCAAATAAGACTAAAAAGCCTGTAGGAATGCAGGAAAGATAAGAAAAAAATACTTTTTTTTTTTTAAAGAAAAGAGTCTTTGCATATTTAAATGATATTTGTTTAAGATAGATGACTTCTCCAATGTGCTGGGCCTTATAAATTGTGTACACGCACCACTATATGGTATGAAAAAGGTTGTGTAACATATTTTATTTTCCCTACAATGTGCAAGGAGGGTTTGGATTCCCCAAATGCAATAGTTCAGGGTTTTAATTGTTCGTCACTTACTCTCTTACCCCCATGTCACCTATTCCGCACCCCCTCCCCCTCATGTCATCCACACTACATGTTCATGCTGATCATCAAGACATGCATTTGCCATTCCAATCATGACCAATGGGGGCGACTAAGAAGTTGTTCTCGTTGCTATTAAAAGTGCCATACATACTGCAGTACATACTGCAATCAGTATAATATACATCTGGCATCTCACAGGAAACTGGAACACATCAGCTAATACTAGCAATAACAGCATTTTTTCTACATCAGCTAATACAGATGTAGCAAGACTTACTGTCTTTTATACCGTGACAAGGCGTGATATTCCACCTGTGGAAACACTTTGTTTATTGCAGTTCGGCTAAGAATTATTTGTGGGGTTTGATTTATTGCAATGCAGTATATGTCCGGGAGATGGCACTCTGAATATCCCTTTTTGTGCAACCAGCAACCAGCGCATGTGCTATCTATAATGCCACACTCAAAACAAAAACGGAAGAGCATAGAAGTGGCAGCAGCAGCCGCAGCAACCACTGCAGCTTTGAGAGCGCCAGACATTGTGTGTGTGTATCACCCTTCACCTGACAACCCCAATAAATGGCCTAAGAATCCTGCGTGGGCTTCCATGTTTGCCTCCTCTGGCTGGTAAATGTCCTCAGTAGGTTTAGTGTCAGTGCTAATATACAGAACTTATTTATTTAACCAAATGTTTTCGAATATGAATTAATTATAGAGTACCCACAGTACAGGCACTGCACAGTACAGGACGTGTAGAGAGTTGACTGAGTTACTGTTTCATACAATAGTATGTACAAATGCTGGAGGGTGTGTATTAAATTACTTTATTTTTCTTCTAAACTGCAGCCAGAATTTTGTACCTTAGGCCTGATCCTGTCTCCTCGATCCGCCTCTGACATGAGAAAGTACTGGAAAGTGCTAGTGCCTGCTTGTACTACCTTTCGGATAATAATTTGAAAGACAATACTGGTATCTTTACCTTTACAAATCCTTGGCTATCCTGCAGTTATTTACATGATCTTTCCCCTTACCAGCACCAAATACTGCGGGGAGAGCAACCCCAATTATTTACATGACACTGGTTGTACGGCCTTTCAGTTACTTTGAAGGACAATACTAGCACATTTGCATCATTGTCTTTACCAATCCTCGACTAATCTGCAGTTGTGTACATGATATGGGAGAAGGAGTGGGTCAGTGAGAAAAGACACTGACTGGCACTGAGTTTGAAGCAGGGGAACCTGGTTCAATTCCTGTTGTTGGTTCCTTGTGACCTTGGGCAAGTCACTTTATCTCCCTCTGCCTCAGGCAGAAACATAGATTGTAAGCTCCACGGGGCAGGGGCAGGGACCGGTGCCTGCAAAATGTCTCTGTAAAGCGCTACATAAAACTAGCAGCCCAATACAAGAACATGCTATTATTATTATATTGACCCTCATCAGCATGAAACACTGCGGGGAGTGCAACCCCAATTATTTACGTAACCCCGGCAGTACGGTCTTTCAGATACTAGGAAGGGCAATACTGGCATACAGTTTTTGTATCATTGCCTTTACCAAAACTTGGCTACCATGCTGTTACAGATATAGCCATCCTTACTGTTTTCAGCATCACGATTGCATGTGGTCCTTTGAACAGGAGGATTAATGAAGAGGGGTCCCATTTAAAGAACAGATACCTGCAGCGATGTTTTGACTGCCACCTCCTTCAGCGCTGCGTTTTTGCAGAGTTTCAGTCACTGAAAACAGTAATGACGGCTACATCTGTATTTATGTTACCCACAACACCAAAGACTGCGGAAAGTGAAACCCATTGTGGTGGGTGGGTGAGGGTGTTGTGGGACAAGGGTGATTGTGTTGTGTGGGTGGGTGGTGGGTGTGCAGGCTGTTGTTGTGGAGAGAGCAATCCTCATTGACACCAAAAATTGCAGGGAGAGCAACCAACATCAGCATTTTGTTCAGAAATAGTGATACATTTGTAATATTCGTATGTTTTGTAATAAACTTTTTTGGTGAGATACAAGGGTATTACATGTTTACTACTGTATTATAGTATTAGTACTATACTAGTCACCCATAAATGTGGTAAATGGGGTGTTTAGGATGAACAAAAAAACGTGAGTGTGCTGTAAGAGAAGGGGGAAATAAATGTTGAGTGTACTGTATGTTAATTAAAAGGGTGAGTGTGATATGTGAGGGTGAAAATTAAATAAGTGGCTGAGTGTTGGGGATGTGGGGGTTGGGGGTTAGAAAAAAACCCCCAGTGTAGCTGAGTCCCCATCCTTACCTCCAGTGAAGGGGGAACTCTGCTGGTTTGCCAGAGCTCCGCGCGATCGGGGAAGGTGGCGGCCATTTGTAAAACTATAGCGCATGTGCGAGACTCAGCACATGCGCGGGATGTGATGAGCACAGCGCTCATCTTGCAGGTGGCGCCACAGGCTGCATTGTTCAAGACATGGCCAATGCGGCGGCCATCTTGTAGGTGGTGCTGTGAGTAGAATGGGCTTGCACGAGAGAGGGACAGGAGGAGGAGGATATCCTCCACGGGACGAGAGCCTACAACACAGTCATGTGGGAGCCAGCAAGGGAACAGATAGTGTCCAGGGAGCAGTGCCTAGGGCCGAGGCCTTGCCCCTTAGGCCCTAGTCAGGCCCTGAACCAATTCAGTGAGGTGTTGTAGGGAAGGCCTCAGATAGGGATGCTCCCCTTACACTATATTAGTTCTGTTGCACCGGTGACTGGACGGCCACACGGCGCACTGCGGTCTGGGACCAGCGGGAGATCACCCCACAAGGTGAACCAGGATCCTAAGGAGTGAGGGGATTGGTGATGGAGGCCCCGTGGCGTGAGAGATGACTGATCTTTGATCTGCCTGCTGCACCTGGGTACAGGAGTGCCCAGGAAGGCATACACATGCATCACCGGTTCACAGGGTTAGCGCTACCTCACACTTGGGTGGGGCGTGATAGGACAGGACACCAGGGTTATTGGTGCCACACTTTGGGAGAACCACCTTGTGTTGGGACATTGGGTATACATTGTGGGTATAGTTATCATTGCTATTGCATGTGTGTTCAGCAAACCTTTGTTATATACCTTGTGTGTGTATTATTTGTTACTGTGATTGGTTCCTCCGAAGGGGTTATCCCAGCAACGCTGGGATCCCTCATAGGTGGAGGCGCTGTGCTACAAGGAGAAAGAGCTCACCTCAGGCTCCCAGTGGCAGAGGCTTAGGCTTCCTGTGAGCAACAGGTATAGCAGCACGTGTAGTTTCCCTTAGGCATAGTGAAAGCGGGCTACATTTGGAGGCGCTGCTGAGATTCAGACCTGGGGTGCCAAATCTAAATTTAAGGACATCAGAGTAAGAAGGGAGCATGTCCCTACCATCCCGTCAGAGGGTCCGCGAGTGAGCCCTGGAATGCCGAGCATCCCCCCGACACGTGGTCACCGTCGGCCATGTTCCTATGTCCACCTCCTTAGATGAAGTGTGTTTAGCAGTGGGTCAGCTACCGTGGTTAGCCGATGTCCATATCCTAGACCTAGACTGGGACCCCCCTCCAATGGAGCCTGATCCTATTTAGCTGCGGCTGTGACGTTCAGGAGGAAAATGGCCCACAGGCCATGCCGCTCCTTGGAGCACCGCTGGTGGACGTCCCCTTATATACCCAAACCTTCCAATAAAAATGGAGGAGTTTAGTCCTGGACCAGCACCTGAGGAGCCCTTGGGGGTTGAACCCCTCTACCCATCTGTTAGCCCCAGTGAGAATGTCGCGGGCCCATGTCAGTTCACAGTCACCGGTCTGACCACGCCAGCTGCCGCTCGTCAGGAGAATCGGACATCTGGGAAGTCATGCAGCAACTGACTGACAAGCTTGTGCAGGCATCCCAAGCCCACCACTATCGCAAGCTAAAGGCTTTCTCTGGAGTACAGCCTAAGCCATTAGGAGAAGAAGAGTTTGTGGAGAGGAGAGACCATGTGGTACAAGTGCTCTCAGAATGGTCCTGCTCTGACCAGTCAAGAGGCAGCAGATAGTGGAGTGTCTGCGGCTCCCAGCCGCAATATGGTACGATTATACCATGTGTGTCACACTGATGCCGGCGCCAAAGCCCTAATACGGGCCTTAACCAAAACTTACTGTGTTAAGTACGATGCCATCTCTCTAATGACACAGTTCCACGCCCATACACAAGATGAATGTGAGGAAGTATTGGAGTTCCTCCGACGGCATCAATTTGCCCTATGGACACTGGTCAATAAGAAGATTATCCAAGTGTCCGATATAGACATCTTTTGAAATAAACAATTTCTGCGGGGGGCATTGCTTATGAACCCGGTCGCCATCAGGATCAGCTGCGCCATTTCTACGGAGTGCCCTCCTAATTTTGAAGATGTAATGGATCAAGTACAAGATTAAGATGCTATCTTGCGAGTCCATACTTCCAAGATGTCTCGGGGGTCTTCCAAAGGAGAGCATAAAGGAACCCCCTCCAAGAAGCCTAGTTCAAAGGTGACTCCCGAGTAGGATACCACCCCGGACGCCTCGAAGCTTGGCCTCTAATCCTGGCACCAGTGCGACCCGAGGTAACCTCTGCTTTACCTGCAGCAAAGAAGGTCACTTTGCACGGGACTGTCCAAAGTTGACTACACATACCCCCAGTGCCATGGCCTTCATCGTTCACCCGGAGGAGATGCCGTCCATGTCTTCGGCTAGTACCCCTGCGCCTAGTTCTGAACAGGAACATCAACCAGATACCTGCACTTAAGTAGAACCAGCGGCCATAATCCGAGTCTTAGTGGAGGGAATCTATGCCTCCGCATTGCTGGACACTGGGTCTCAAGTGATCATCTTCTAAAGGCCATTTTTCGATATGCACCGTAAACATCTGCCTATGCAGATAGCAGAGAAGATGAAGCTGTGGGGCCTTAGTAGCGAAGACTACCCCATTGATGGCGTGATTCAAGTACGGTTCAATATACTTGTCACTCAAGGGAGCTGCTCGCTGCTGGGGAAAATCCGGATTTACCCTAACACTGTCTGCACTGGTACCAGGGCTTACATGTTAGGCAGGGCAGATTAGTAGCAAAAAAAAATACATGGCTACAGTACATATGAAACAAAGTCAGCGGAAAACAAATATTATCTGAAATGACTATCAGATCACATCTGTGTTCTATGAAGCAGTCTGATATGTATAAGTGTGTGCTGCTAAGCTGAAATATTCATCAAATTAATATCTAATTAGGGGCATACATTTTGTACTTGTGCATCTGATGTTAAACAGTAACTTATTGTAAAATAAAGGGAAATATACCTACAGTGAAAAAAAAAACAATACTTCTGAAAAGTTATCTATTTTTAAGAAATATATTGCAATTAAAATATATTTTATTATCTTAAGTGTAGAATCAAGAAAATGTGATTGAGGAAAAAAGCAGCCATTAATTTTTTGGGGGGTTGATCACATGTATCACACTTCCATTAATACACCAATTACTGTATATGAATTATATGGGAATTCTTTGTGTCTCCCTTAATAGTGGCAGTCCAGACAATATTGGTGAAATGCTGCACCCCTCAGAGTAGAAAAAATAGTAATACAGTTACCGGTGCTCCAGTGTTTGCACGAAAGCCTGCAATCAGTCCTGAACAGATGAAGAAAGGAACATAGGGCACAACGGATTTAGCAAATTCAAACTCATTTATTGAGCCAACACAACGTTTCGACCAGGATGGTCTTTTTCAAGTGACAATGGCATAAATACATTCCCTTGTAACAACATATAAATAGTGCCCCAAATCCCCATAACGCAACTTGTTCAATTAGCAGTGATGGAATTAATGTGCTGATTAAGTCCCTTAAGTCAATCTCCAGTCTGTATTCCTCGGTAGGTGATCACCAACAGCTGTTAATGTTCCTCTGTGCATCTTAGTGCTCAAGTCCTCCCTGCTTCCGTATAGTCCGGCATCCATCTTTCTGACGTCATCATTGCGTGTCCTTAGCAGTTGGAACGCATCTGGGTCCTGCACTGCTGTCATATTGTGCGTTTCAAGTCAAAGCATGCGCGCGCGGTGATGATCCAATCGATCCTCTTCATCCCTTTACCCCTGTTGACCTGCAAAAGGCGCAGATTACTTTTAAATCGTTGCGCATGCGTGTGTCAGTCTGCCTGCGGTCCTGCATATTAACAGCTGTTGGTGATCACCTACCGAGGAATACAGACTGGAGATTGACTTAAGGGACTTAATCAGCACATGAATTCCATCACTGCTAATTGAACAGGTTACATTATGGGGATTTGGGGCACTATTTATATGTTGTTACAAGGGAATGTATTTATGCCATTGTCACTTGAAAAAGACCATCCTGGTCGAAACGTTGTGTTGGCTCAATAAATGAGTTTGAATTTGCTAAATCAGTTGTGCCCTATGTTCCTTTCTTCATCCCTTAATAGTGAAACATTTATGTGCTTTATGAATTTATATTCAAGAAATTGGCTGATCTTTATGCTACTGAAATTTGGTAGGATACTTTGTGACCAGTAACATCATTAATGAAACTTCTCCTTAACTTCTCTATTGCTCCATATAATAATAGCATGTTCTTGCATAGTGCTTTTAGTTTTACATAGCACTTTACAGACACATGCCCGAGGCACAGGGAGATAAAGTGACTTGCCCAAGGTCACAAGGAGCCAACACCAGGAATTGAACCAGGTTCTCCTGCTTCAAACTCAGTGCCAGTCAGAGTCAGTGTCTTTACTCAGCTTCTCCCATATTACCTCTTCCAAATCACTCACTAACCAAAGCAAGGAAATATATTGGAAAAATATCTTTGTTGTCTTTATTTTTAATACATTTTTTTTCTAATCATTGCACTTGTCTATTTTTTTTTATTTCATGTTTGGATCCCGTGGAGAGATCTTAAAGAGTTGAAAAACTCATACTAAAAGAATTTTGCTGCAACAAGGTATATACAGTATATATATATATCTTGTTGCAGCAAAATTATTTTGGTATATATATATATATATCCATTAGGAAGCACAGATTGTCTTTTCCTTGCTTAGAGCTTCAAAATAATGTATTTGATTCTAAAATCTTTAGGGAATAAGTGCATTGTTATCCGTAACACATTAACATCCTACTACATTATACACGGTGTAATATACTTGGCTAACTCTGGGTTTTAACATAATAATCCACACAGTCCTGGTTCACCAACTGTTTACTGTCCGTATCAAACATCCATCCACAGCATTTATAGCATACATTCCCATATACCACTCAATACAGGGAAAAACTATCCCTGCCATCTAGTGGTAGAAGACTATATAACCATTTGAATACTTCCGACCGTGCTCATACCCACATATTAATAACCCGCCACTGTCACCACCTCCACAAAGCCACATGAAATGAGAGGTTATAACGAAACAATATCTAGAAAAGGAACGGAAGTTACGTTCCCTGAGTTTAACACGTATCCTCACAGCTAATTATGTGCAAAAATATTGTACCACACTGCGGAATATGTTGGAGCTTTACAAATAAACGATAGTAATAATAAAAAATGCAGTCATTCTACATCTCATTAGCCAAGACACTAGCATAATGTTGCGCTAACTTCCAATAACGTGATGTTAAATACAGTATATCTTAGCGTTACTCTGATTCAGACCTGGAATGAGGTCTTTAACTCAAGTTGAGCAGGAAAGGGAAATAACGCTTTTAAATAAGGCAATGCAAGGCTGCGTCCATAGAACGTGTAGCAGCGCTGAGCCGCGCGGACGCTGATGCTCACCTGATCAAACATGAGCGATTTCATGCACATGCAGGCGAGTCAGCGTCTGCGATCGGGAGGCGGGGGGAGGCAGGGGGAGGCGGGACAGTGACATCGCTGAGCCAATCGCCCATGACGCACCGACGTCAGCATCACGGCGCCGACGTCACGGCACTGTGACATTGACGCTGCTTCGCGCTGATTGGATGTTTTCAGCCGACAGCGCGCTGAAAAACAGTTTTGACTGTCGGCTGAAAAATCCAACTCCTGAGCACGAGTGCGGACGCTTGCGTGAGCCCCCTCTAAAGACATCCTCATTGAGGATGCCGGGGCTCAGCGCGGAGCGTCTGCGCGGCTCAGCGCTGCTTGTCCTTCTATGGACGCAGCCTTAGTTGTATCATACCTAACAGTGGTGATACACCTTACCATACCCTGAAGAAGACCTGGATGTGTCTAGATGTCAGTACCACCACATTTAAGTATGACCTAATTAACGTAACAATAAGCCCCTACCTAAACCTTAACAAACTTTAGTGAATATGTGATTTATTATAATGCTTAATTTGTATATCATGTCCATGTAATTATCACCAGTGGCCTTTATAGTTAACACAGAGCACAAATATGACCGCATGAAAGATATACAGTATAAAGTCAAAACAACATCCCAGGATGATTTTCTTTTGTTGTGCTCTTTACATGGGTTGCAAGTCAACAACATCTAGCCCATTCCAGAGATTCTCTCCAAAGTTCAGTTACCGGCCTTGCACTAGGTAATTAGGTACTGCATGTTACGTTTTAAGCACATTTCTCCCACAGGTTGAATTTTTGTTTTGGATACCAGAATATTGACTGTCTGTTTGAGTTACCCAATGTTCTTAGGTTACAACAGCTGTAAATCATTACAATGTCATTTATTTCCCCACCTCTATTTTGATGCATATGGCAGCTTGAATAAATTACCCCACACCTTATAGTGTACTTTCTTCTTTTGTCCTTCTTAGCTGTCTTGATTCCAAAAAATGGAGCACTGCAGCAGTCCACTGCTGGGCCGTTGTCTGCCACCGTCTATACTCATTTACCCTATCAGTGCAGCTATTTTGCATTACAGGGCCCACCTAAGTTTGTCCCCCCAAACAAAGTTTGGAAACCGGAGTCCTCCACACACCCGACCTGTCAACCCCATTCAAACACCAATCCCCTAAACATTTCTCAACTCATGTGCATTGATTGGTATACATATCCTGGCACCAGAATGTCTATAACATTTGATATACAGGCATACCCCGTTTTAAGGACACTCACTTTAAGTACACTCGCGAGTAAGGACATATCGCCCAATAGGCAAACGGCAGCCTGTGCATGCGCCTGTCAGCATGTCCTGAACAGCAATACCGGCTCCCTATCTGTACCAAAGCTGTGCGCAAGCGGGGAGACTATAGAGCCTGTTACAAATGCGTTATTTACATCAGTTATGCCCGTATATGACGATTGCAGTACAGTACATGCATCGAAAAGTGGGAAAATGGTAGTGCTTCACTTTAAGTACATTTTCGCTTTACATAAATGCTCTGGACCCATTGTGTACATTAATGCGGGGTATGCCTGTATCTGTTCTTTTTGATACGTGTTTATTATAACTCTGTTTACTCAAACGATGTATCACTTAAGTATTAAATGCTAATTAAAATAATCTCTAAAAAGACCAAGGGCCTGAACTCCCCTGGAGAGAGACAAATAATTCTGATAGAAGCTAACAGATTAATTGGTGATATAATTATGCTATATGACAGGGGTGCGCCAACTTTATGGGGGGGGGGGAGGAGGGGCGCAGCGCTTACAGAGGCCCAGTGCTCTTCCCCAAACCATTTAAATTAAATGCCTCTATAAGTCCCTTACCTGATCTCCTGCGGTTTCTTGCGATGTGTCACCATGGCAATGACAAATGACACTGTGGGGTCAAATGAGGTTGCGTTGCCATGGCTCCATAAAACGCCGGCGAACAGGTAAGGTGGGGGGTGCGAGAAGGGGGGATAGCAGGCAGGTATGCGCAGACTAAAAGTTTGCGCACCCCTGCTATAAGAGACCCATTTGGAAAAAGGAGACCAGGCCTTATGGAATGGCCACACTTTTCCTGGAGAACTAACCGCTATAGTCATTAAGGGGTTAACCCACCCTGACCCGATACCAACCCGGGAGGCCTAAGCACCCACCCTGACTGACTATACCCACCCTATACCCATTGAGTAGTATAGTGGTACATCATACCCATATAATAATAATATGGGCATGATAAGCCTCTATAGCACTCAATGGGCACCCTAATGACAATACAGTAATACACAAGACACACAATAATAAAATGGAACTAAACTCCAAAAAATCACACGTCACTAAATACAAACAGTAGCCAGCTAATCCAATCAATACAATCAATAGCAACATCAACAATGAATTAATTAAACCATTAACCAATCTAAACAATTCATTCCGAAACCAACTGAAAATGAATAGTAACACTAACCAATGTAAACAATGAATTACTCCAACATTAATGAATTTAAACAGTTAAATAGAAAGAAATTCTAACAATCTCGACGAGACAGCATCGGCTGGGATTTAACATGGGGTATTTTGGATTGACAGATGAAAAAAGAAGATAAAGAAGAACAAGAAATGGTTACAGATGAAGATAGAAGAAGGTGATTAAAGAAAGAAAAAAGAAGATTGGGGTACCTGAGCCGGATCTTCATGGCGGATGGCATCGGATGCTGTTGGAGGCCTTCAAGGTACGTGAGCTTCCTGTTTCGCCGGGAGTCGGAGGGCCAACGCTTCTAACGGTAAGTAATATATTCAATGTTTGTAAATGTCTCTTTTTACAGGTTTAATCTTTGGTTGTGTTTTTTGATTTTTTGGGGGGAGGCACATTGACTGATAATATATTAATCGGTACCTCTTTAGGGTACAGATTAATACATTATTATGACAATATTTGGGGGGCATTTCTCGCTTGGTATTGGTGTTGCTTTTTGGCATTTCATGTATTATGTGGATGTCAATGTTTGTTTTTTCATGCTTAATGTCATTAAAGGTTAGCGATTGGTGTTCGTTTGTATTTAATATTATATTATGTTAGCTAATGGGCTTTATGGTTACTTCAGAGATTGTTAGAATTTATTTCTATTTAACTGTTTAAATTCATTAATGTTGGAGTAATTCATTGTTTACATTGGTTAGTGTTACTATTCATTTTGAGTTGGTTTCGGAATGAATTGTTTAGATTGGTTAATGGTTTAATTAATTCATTGTTGATGTTGCTATTGATTGTATTGATTGGATTAGCTGGCTACTTTTTGTATTTAGTGACGTGTGATTTTTTGGAGTTTAGTTCCATTTTATTATTGTGTGTCTTGTGTATTACTGTATTGTCATTAGGGTGCCCATTGAGTGCTATAGAGGCTTATCATGCCCATATTATTATTATATGGGTATGATGTACCACTATACTACTCAATGGGTATAGGCTGGGTATAGTCAGTCAGGGGTGGGTGTTGAGGCCTCATGGGTGGGTGAAGGGGGTATTAGCCCTAAGGATGGGTGTTTAGACCTTGCGGGTGGATAGCGGTTGGGTTAACCCCTTTATTACCTTAGTGGTATTAACTCCCCCCGCAACCCCCCCGCAATGCCTAAACAGCCACTAAGGGCCAAATTCCCCCTTCACACCCCCCCGCTAGCCACTGTATTGTATTGTATTGTATGTTTCTTACAGTAAGCTTGGCACGGGTGTTTAACCCCTTCATTGCCTTAGCGGTTAGCCGCTAAGGTAATGAAGTTGCTGTACATGCATGTTTCCTGCCTCGGATGCATGCCGGGGGGGTCCGGAGCTGCTATTAATGGCTATCAGCTCCGGAGACCCCCGGCATCAATCCGAGGCAGGAAAGGGGCCTGATTTTTTCTAAGTCCCGACACATCGCTGCTCATCAAGGCCATCTCCCCACCAGTTGACCCAAAAATTTGTGGTGAATTGGATTTAGGGAGAAGATCGCCTTTTAGGGCTGCGATGGGCTGCGATATGCAGCGACAGCCGACTCACGGGTCTCTGAATTGCGCAAGTTTATCAACCATCCGGAAATGGTCGATAAGGCGCTGATCGCTGCTCAGTCGGCGAATTTCGGATAGCGATACAATTTTGCGTTGATACAGGCCGTTATCGAGCATTTATCAAGGCTATCTGAATACGAGTAGCCATTTTGGTCGATAAGTGCTCGATAAGGGCCTTATCGAGGCTTTCTGAATAAGGCCCAAAGTCTTTCTTCCATGAGTTGCCAAGTTTAGTAGAATCTGTAAGCAAGACCTCCTCACCCTAGTCAGATACCTACACACAATTATTAATCCAAACCTAGTATAGCATGGGTCCCCCTGGCCCCTTTTTGCCCTCCCTTGGTCCCTAACCTCCACTGCTGGCGGTGGATGCCGAGTGTTACGGGGCGCGCTGGTACCAGTGACGGGGTGTGTGCGCCTTCGGTAGTGCGGGGAGGTGGAGGAGAGCTGCAGAGGCGGGTTGCAGCGAAGCAGAGGAGGCGACCGAGTCATCGACGGCTCCAATAGCAGGGTGCTGCCATGTCTGAGTGCGCACATGCGCATGGTATCGGGCATGTGCAGAGCACCAGCCAATAGGGCTGTCAGGTTTCTCCTTCCCTAGGATTGATACAATTGGCACGCTGCAAGCTATGCCAGTCGGTGCTGGGACACCAGAGGGTAAGGGTATAGGTGCAGGGAGTCAGTTGGCCCCTGCACTAGGCCAGAGACCTCCATTAGGCCCCAGATAAGCCCTGACCCTCAGTAGCTTGTGGTTGCTTCAGGGAAGGTCCCTTCGAAAGGGACACTTCCCCTTTACTGTCTAGTGTCAGATACACAGTGAAGACGCCGCACAGTGATTGCGGCATGTGGTCTGGGACCGGAATACCTCCCTGTGAGTGACTGCAAGATGATATTATCCATGCCGGAATTCACTCCACGCGGAGGCGGACGCCATCGTGGATGACTACATCAGATCAGAGGGATTCTCTATGTTAATCTGCATCACCCGGGTGCTGCAGCTCCCAGGCAGGTACCCAACTAAGTGCACCAACACTTCACGGGATAGCGCTGTCTCCTATACTTTGGGTGGGCCCTGACATTGGGAAAAGGGACATCAGGGTATTGGTGCCTGGCACCCAATGTACTTTGGGGACACTCACTGGTGGTATCAGGTTGGGGCCTATATTACTGTGTGTTACAGGGTACCGATATTATTGTGTTCAGTAAAGGTTGTTAGTATATACTTGAGTGTGTGTATTATTGGTATTGTTCCTGTAAGGGGCTTATCCTACCCCGTTGGGATCCCTTGCAGGTGGATGCACTGTCACCAGACGAATCAGGTACACACCATGCTCCCAGCGGCAGAGGTTCAGGCCTCCTGTGAGTCACAGGTAACACACCACACACCGTAGCCGCCATATCTCTCATAGGGTGGGGGAAAGTGCACTACATTTGTGGCGCTGCTGAGATCTCAGACCTGGGGTGCCCTACTCAACAGTCAAATTAGTCCGCCAACATCCACAGCATGTTCTCCCCATCCAAACAACAGGTCCGCGACTGGACCCTGGAAGTAAACAAGTCTCTCCGCGGTCGCGGTGGGGGAACGTGCCCTCTGGCATCACCCTCGTGAAGTCGTTGACTGATTCAGGCCCCTCCCAGGGATTGCCCACGTCTGACAAATAGGGCGAAAATGGGATCCCACTTTCCACTGGTACATCCTCATCATTGTGACCAGCCACGAGGTGAGGGTGGATGACACTCACGGAGCCCTACACTTTCTGGGAGCCCTGTCCCTGGGCTGCCCGGTCATCTTTCCTGAACTGTCTCTGTCAAGGGCGACTTCCAGTTCCAAACTCTCCTCCAAAGTGCCCTAGCAAGTGGCCCTCCCACATCCCCGGGTAGTACAACACTTTGCTCACAGGGTGCTCACTACTCTATTCAGATCCCCTTCTACCCAGGGTGATCTTCAGTCCTGGGATCCTGCTGGAAGCACTCCTCCGAACCGAGCCCCTACAACCATCGAACACCCCCCGTGAACACCGGGCCAGTCTAGGACTCACCCCTAGCCTAAGGTCAGAAGCTCCTCAACACTTGTCCCCAGGGAACTGAGCATTGGGAGTGACTCTACCTCAGCTGGTAGACGCTCTGACCCAGTCATCCTAGTCCCACCAATATGTAAGCTCAAGGCTTTCTTGGGGACCCGGCCCACACCTCTTGGCGAGGCAGAGTTTGAAGAATGGAAGGATCATGCAGGACAAGTGCTCCCTGAGTGGACCTGCTCTGATTCTGTAAAGCGGCAGCGAATCATCGAGTGCCTGTGGCCTATGGCCGCCCATATGGTGCAATTCTACAATAATAGTCACCCCAACGCTGACTCACAAGTGCTGATACATGCGCTAACCAAGACCTATGGTTTCCCGGATGATGCCATCTCCCTGCTGGCCTGGTTCTACGCTCTCACGCAAGCCAAAGGAGAAGTTGTGTCAGAGTTCCTTCATCGGATCCAGTTGGTCCTATTGCCTCTGGTGAAGAAAAATATTATCCAGCATCCCAGGCCGACGGTCTGCGAATCCAGCAAATTCTGCGGGGTGCATTGCCTATGCACCCGGTTGCTATACGTGTCAGTTACACCCTCTCAACTGACCAGTCTCTAAGCTTTGAAGACTTAATGGATAGAGTATAAGCCCAAGAGAGCACCCTATGGCTGCATTTGTCCAAACCACCTAGTGACTCTGCAAAAAGGGAAAGGCCTGTGAATTCCACCAAGGGGTATCGCAAGGACGACTCAAAGGGACGTCAACCCCAAAGGCCAAGGAGGCAGAAAGTGACGAAGACCACCCTGCTCCCAAGGTGCCTACCGCCACATCCAGGTCACCCAAGAAGGAATCTCCTTCCTCCAGGGCCGGTTAATCTATATTACACAATCTGCTACATAAGGGCCACTTCTCTAATAACTGCCCGGGACCCAGAAAAGTCCAAACAGTCCACCCAAAGGCCACGATCTGCAAGGTCCAGTCTGCAGAAACCTCCTACCCATCTTCAGAGAGCACACCCAGGCCAAGCCCTGATGAAACATCCCCATCGGACGATTGCAGTCGCGTTGGACCAGCCACCATCATACGCATCCTTGTGGATGGCGTATATGCAACAGCTTTGCTAGACACCAGGTCCCAAGTGACCATTGTATACCGCCCGTTCTATGACCAACATCTTAACCACCTGCCCTTGCTGTCAGCGGACACAATGAAGCTGTGGGGACGCAGAAATGAGGACTACCCCATTGACGGCATGGTGAAGGTTCAGCTGGATATACTACAGCTGAACACCGGCAAGTCTCACGCCATGGATGGGAAGGCTTTGATATGCCCTGAGCCCCGAGAGCACCCAAGCTCCCTGGTCATACTGGGAACCAATACCGACGTGGTACAGGCAGTGTTCAGAGCATATCTGCAAGAGGTTGGCGAGCTACATCTGTCGGCTCTACAAATCCACCCAAGCCTGAAGGAAGAGTGCTGTCAGATCTCGGCCGAAGAAGATTATGGTGACTTGTTCAATCACACCAAGGGGTTGACCATGATTCCACCAGGGGGAGTGGAGGTTATGTACACTGTGTGTTGCTATCCAGACCGAGACAAGGCCGACATCTCTTCTCCCTGGAAAGTACACCATAGGACGGTGCCAATCAATGTTACCGGTTTGTGCCCGAGATCCGAGAATGGAAGTCCAAACTACCCAGGAAGGTCAAGGTGTTTGTCCAAAACATCTCTCCTTAACCCATGCCCCTCGACCAAGGACAACGGTTGGGCAGGATATACCCAGTTACCTCCGTCGAGACAATGGCTGCTCAAGTGAATGCCGCTGCCATGCCAGATCAACCAACTGAGCTGACATTCGACTTCGGGGAATCCACCTGAACATGTGGTCCTGAAAGCCTTGCACGATGAACATGGCCATCTCGGCGTACAGAAGATATTTGGGTTGGTGCGAGAATGGTTCTTCTGGCCATGGATGCGCGAGTCAGTGGAACGACAAATGTACAGCTTAATGTAGAGTGATATGTGATAAGTTGTATTATATATTATGCATTTTTATTATATAACGTTGGTTATACTGTTGGTTACACTGTCCCAAGCGAGGCCGTTGGGGTTTTCCCCAGGGGGTGAGTATAGCAAGGGTCCCCCTGGTTCCCTTTTTCCCTCCGTTGGTCCCTTACCTCTGCTGCTGGCGGCGGATGCCGAGTGTTGTGGGGGTGCGTGGGTACCAGTGACGGGGTGTGCGCGCCTTCGGTAGTGCGGGGAGGTGGAGGAGAGCTGCAGAGGCAGGGGGATCTCTATTTTTATTTGAAAAAAAATCTTTAAAGATAACTTTCTTGTAAACATCTGTAAGTCAATAATTGTGTTGAACAAATGAAAGTTCCTGGAAGGTGCAAAAAAGAAACCCTTATTAAGAAGCATCAGTTGAGCTGGTGTTAATATTTTTTGTGAGAGGTTAATAACATGGTTTTGGGCTCTTTCTAAGAGTGTTTTTTTTGTTTTAGCGGATCCGCCTTGCCCTCCCTCTTTCCTTTGACCTCCCTCTTTCTTGTTGTGAGCATTGTGCATACTGTGGTTGATTTTTTGAAGGAGTTCTGGAGTATGTTCTAGGTGGTGTTGTCACAGGTTTTTGCCAAGTATACCTGGTTTTGCTCATAATCTGTTTTCTCCCACGTGAATTTTGTTTGTGTTTTTGCCATGACATTCTTCTCTACCAAGTTAATATATCTTGGTGAGTTTTTGGCTGTGCACCGCCACCATTTTTCTTTCACTGATTGCTCGATTCGGATTGGAGCACGCCGGCTGCGGTTCACTCTGCAAAGGAAAACTCAGTGAGTACTTCAAAATCTACTATTTCTATGGTCACTGTGATGAAGAGGATTTATATTGACCAGTTCTTACAGTCCGTGACTTAGACCTGCTCCTTTAATCAGTCATAGTGTATCAATATTGACACAATGAACATATTAATCATTCAATAAATGTGTAAAGATCAATATTCACTGAGGAAGATGTTTTAAATCTCTGCAATTGAACTGCTATCAATTTATCTGTCGTTAAGCTAAACATTATAACATTGTTGTGTTGTATGTGGTTTTGATGCACTGTTTTTGTTTGGGATCTCCCAAACACATTTTTTTTAAAAATCTGATAACCATACACATGGTTTAATCTATTTTGCCTACAGCCATATAATATTCAGTACATCTACACTTATCAAGGAGTGCATGTTACAGGGGGCTGTTTTTCCAGTGCCGACGCTCCCTCTTTGGAGTGTTGCTAAGGCCCTAGGTTCTAAATAATTGCCTGGGGTGGTTTTTCAGATACATAATTGTAGCACCTTATGTGGGATTGGGTTGCTACCTGCATGTTCCATGGTGCTTTCAATACCTGTGAGGCAACAGGAGGGCTCTGAGTGGTTCCGTGATGATGTGGGAAAATCAGGACAGGCTTTTAGGATGCTTCATTCTTTGGAAGCGCCTCCAGTTAGCATGGATCCTGGAACTTATGCAGGATGGTCCATGATGACACTATAGGCCTTATTCAGAGAACATTCATAAATAAAATCGCCAGGGAATGTAAAATGTTTTTTTTTTGGGCGTTGCTATCACGGTATTCAGAAAGGCTCGAATACCAGTGATAGCAAAATGCCCACAACTGGCGAGTTGCTGCCAGCGAGAGCCTCGAGCCTCTGAAAAGGCAAAAACCAGCGATTCATTTCTGCTGCAGAGAGAGCTGCTCTGAGAGAGCCGCCTCTCCCAGCTGAAATGTCGCCCGAAATGTATTTATTTAAATATCCATTCCTTTAATAGTGTAGAGGTGCAGGGGGTCTCCGGAGCTGAACCACGTTGGTTTTATGTCCAGGGACCCCCTGCTTCCCGAGATACAGGCCTCTTTATGGGGTGCCGGTATCTCCTATGCAAGGAAATGTCCCGGTCACGTGACGCGGGACATTTCAATGCAGAGGAATACCGGCACCCCATAATGGGGCCTGTATCTCGGGAAGCAGGGGGTCCCCGGACATAAAACCAACGTGGTTCAGCTCCGGAGACCCCCTGCACCTCTACACTATTAAAGGAATGGATATTTAAATAAATAATTTAAAACAGATCAATACACGCCCCCCACCTCCGCCCAAACCCATACAGTACAGTAATGGGGAAAATAACTATTATCCAGATATGGATAATAGATTATTTGCCCATTATTAAACACTGCATTAGCATACATAAATAAAATAAATAAATACAGTTATACTTACCACAACAGCAGGTCCCTCTGTCCTCCGTTGCCAGTAAGCATGTATAGAAAATAAATACATTCTAATGGTCCCTAACCCCTTAATCACCTTAGCGGTTCCTAACCGCTATAGTTATTAAGGGGTTAACCCACCCTGACCCGGGAGGACTAAGCACCCACCCCAGACTGACTATACCCACCCTGTACCCATTGAGTAGTATAGTGGTACATCATACCCATATAATAATAATAATAATAATATGGGCATGATAAGCCTCTATAGCACTCAATGGGCACCCTAATAAAAATACAGTAATACACAAGACACACAGTAATAAAACCTAACTATACTCCCAATAAACACACTTCACTAAAAAAAATGAGTAGCCAGCTAATATAATCAATAGAAGCAATTACAACATCAACAATGAATTAATTAAACCATTACCCAATCAAACCAATTAATCCCTAAAGCAACTCAAAATGAATAGTAACACTAACCAATGTAAGCAATGAATTAATCCTACATTAATTAATGCAACCATTAAAAGACAAATAAATACATTAAAACTATCTCTGAAGTATCCATAAAACACTTTAGCTAACATAATATAACATTAAGTACAAGCGAACACCAATTGCAAACCTTTTCTTACATTAACCATAAACAAACAATCACATCCAAATCAATAACTGCAATAACAAGCGAGAAATGCCCCCCAAATATTGGCCTAATAATGTATTAATCTGTACCCTAAAGAGGTACCGATTAATATATTATAAGTCAATGTGGCTCCCCCAAAAAATAAAAAAACACATCCAAAGAATACACCTGTAAAAAGAGACATTTATAAACATTGAATATCTTACTTACCATTAGAAGCGGTGGCCCTCCGACTCCCGGGGTAACAGGAAGCTCACGTACCTTGAAGGCCTCCAACAGCATCCGATGCCATCCGCCATCAGGATCCGGCTCAGGTACCCCAATCTTCTTTTTTCTTTCTTTACTCACCGTCTTCTATCTTCATCTGTAACCATTTCTTGTTGTTCTTTATCTTCTTTCTTCATCTGTCAATCCATAAAACCCCATGTTAAATCCCAGCCAATGCTGTCTCGTCGGCTTCTTGGGCTCAAATGAGGCGTGACGGCCTTAAATATGGCTTGTGACGTCACATTTACCCTCACAATGGTTAACAGCCACCTGATTGGCTGGTTAAACCATGTGCAGACTTAAAAAAAAATTATGCCGTGACGTCACTTAAAGGGAATGATGCCAGCCAATCAGAATGGCTGTGCTTCATTTACCTTTAACATGACGTCGGTAAATCCAAGATGGCCGCTGTGTCACATGGTATTTTAGCCAATCAGATCGTGGGAACCAATTCCACACGCTGATTGGCTGAAATACCTTGTGACACAGCTGCCATCGTGGATTTACCGACATCATGTTAAAGGTAAATGAAGCACAGCCATTCTGATTGGCTGGCATCATTCCCTTTAAGTGACATCACGGCAAAAAAAAAAAAAAAAAAGTCTGCACATGGTTTTAACAGCCAATCGGGTGGCTGTTAACCATTGTGAGGGTAAATGTGACGTCACAAGCCATATTTAAGGCCGTGACGCCTCATTTGAGCCCAAGAAGCCGACGAGACAGCATCGGCTGGGATTTAACATGGGGTTTTATGGATTGACAGATGAAGAAAGAAGATAAAGAACAACAAGAAATGGTTACAGATGAAGATAGAAGACGGTGAGTAAAGAAAGAAAAAAGAAGATTGGGGTACCTGAGCCGGATCCTGATGGCGGATGGCATCGGATGCTGTTGGAGGCCTTCAAGGTACTGAGCTTCCTGTTACCCCGGGAGTCGGAGGGCCACCGCTTCTAATGGTAAGTAAGATATTCAATGTTTGTAAATGTCTCTTTTTACAGGTGTATTCTTTGGATGTGATTTTTTATTTTTTGGGGGAGGCACATTGACTGATAATATATTAATCGGTACCTCTTTAGGGTACAGATTAATACATTATTATGCCAATATTTGGGGGGCATTTCTCGCTTGTTATTGCAGTTATTGATTAGGATGTGATTGTTTGTTTATGGTTAATGTAAGAAAAGGTTTGCGATTGGTGTTTGCTTGTCCTTAAAGTTATATTATGTTAGCTAATGTGTTTTATGGATACTTCAGAGATAGTTTTAATGTATTTATTTGTCTTTTAATGGTTACATTAATTAATGTAGGATTAATTCATTGTTTACATTGGTTAGTGTTACTATTCATTTTGAGTTGCTTTAGGGATTAATTGGTTTGATTGGGTAATGGTTTAATTAATTAATTGTTGATATTGTAATTGCTTCTATTGATTGGATGAGCTGGCTACTGATTTTATTTAGTGAAGTGTGTTTTTTGGGAGTATAGTTAGGTTTTATTACTGTGTGTCTTGTGTATTACTGTATTTTTATTAGGGTGCCCATTGAGTGCTATAGAGGCTTATCATGCCCATATTATTATTATTATATGGGTATGATGTACCATTATACTACTCAATGGGTATAGGCTGGGTATAGTCAGTCTGGGGTGGGTGCTTAGTCCTGACGGGTGAGTGAAGGGGGTATTAGCCCTAAGGATGGGTGTTTAGACCTTGCGGGGGGATAGCGTTGGGTTAACCCCTTTATTAACTTAGCGGTATTAACCGCTAAGGTAATGAAGGGGTTAACTCCCCCGCAACGCCCCGCAATGCCTAAACAGCCACTAAGGGCCAAATTCCCCCTTCACTCACCCCCGATAGCCACAGTATTGCATTGTACTGTATGTTTATTACAGTAAGCCTGGCACGGGTGTTTAACCCCTTCATTGCCTTAGCGGTTAGCCGCTAAGGTAATGAAGTTGCTGTACATTCATGTTTCCTGCCTCGGATGCATGCCAGGGGGGTCCGGAGCTGCTATTAATGGCTATCAGCTCCGGAGACCCCCGGCATCAATCCGAGGCAGGAAAGGGGCCTGATTTCTTCTAAATCCTGACCCATCGCAGCTCATCGAGGCCATCTCCCCACCAATTGTCCAACAATTTAGTGGGGAAATGGATTTGGGGAGAAAATCGTTTTTTAGGCCTGCAATGGGCTGCGATGGGCTGCGATGGGCCGCGACACCCGACTCGCGGGTCTCTGAATAGCGGGAGTTTATCAACCCTCCGAAAATGGTCGATAAAGGCCTGATCGCTGCTCAGTCAGCGAAGTTCGGACGGAGATAAAATTTTGCGTCGATACAGGCTGTTATCGAGCACTTATCGAGGCTATCTGAATACCAGTAGCCATTTTGGTCGATAAGTGCTCGATTAGGGCCTTATCGAGTCTTTCTGAATAAGGCCCTATGTTCTCTCCAGCAAAACAAGAAAAAACACAAAAGCGCACCAAGATGAGAGATAGATATTGTATTAGCAACAAATAATAAAATTAGTAACTTACATATAAAATTTCTTTAATAATCCCCGATTCTGGTGTCTATCACAGGAGTAGGGCATCACATAGGAAGTATGAAGGGTAATCTCAGTTCTGAGAGATCAGACCCGCGCGCTGGGGCTGTCTCTGTTCACTCTCCTGTCCTCCACGTGTGGTAGCGTGGTGCGGAGTGTAGCACACATGTGCAGGAACCGGGGCCTTCAATAGGTGTCCTTAGGATGCCTGTCCGTTTTTGATAGCATAGAAACGATTGGAAATAAGCAGAAACGGTACACTTGAGTGTGTACTGGTGGTGGGTAATAAAACCGCCAGCCACAACAGTCGCGACGCGTTTCGTTTACCTAAGTAAACTTCTTCAGGCAATATCTGGGATATCTGGGAAACCACACCTTGTTATGGTTCAACCGGTATTTATTGCACTCAGCAGAGTTACAGCATGTTTTGCTTCCCCTGGAAGGTTACTTTAAGGCTTGAGGCCCATTTAGGTTCCCTTCTGGTGCTTCTCCTGTATCCCCTTGTGGGATACACTGTAGATGTTGTCCACTCCACAGGGGGAGGGTTGAGATACACTGATTTCTAGGAGTGTGCCACTATATACCCTGTGGGGTTGGGCTTGTTACCCTGCCCCATATCAGGGCAGGCCTGATACTGACAGGCGTCACATAAACCTCATGTGACCCTGCCAATATTCTCCTCCAGGCTGACACCCTCAGGTTGTTGCTAGGCCCGCCCATGGATACAGTAAGTGTATCCAAACTGCAATAGCAAAGTACTGTCCCGGCCAGCTTTATTCTAAAGCTTGCCGGGATGAAAACGGGGCTTTTTCTCTGATTTAAACGGAGTTTCCCTGCAGTTTCCCGTGCGCCGGCCGCTTCAAAAGATGCGCTAATGGCGCTTATCATTTGAAAGCGCCCGAGGCGTGGGAAACCAGCCGAAAAGAGCCGCACGTCGTCCGCGGGTTTAAAGATTCCCGCGGTGGCTCCCTGCTTAGAATAAAGCTGGCCGCAGCTGTAGGCCTTCATGATGACTTAACCCCCTACAGTGCCTGTCCCTAGCAGGACTTATAGTGTTAGGGGCCAAAGGAAAAGGTAGTGGCCGGAGGCTATGCTACATAATATTTGGGCAGATATAGACCACACTGGCTTGAAATTATCTCCAAAGCCTTAAATGTTGATTAAGGAAGTCAGAATGAGAGATGACTGTTTTGAAGCATGATAAGAAGACATTACAGGTAGGTCAGCATAAATGCAAGATTTTTTATAAGGGTTTATATTGAAGAAAGTCAGCATACATGCAAGGAGAGATAGTAGAAGAGTGTGTGTAGTGCTCAGCAATCAGACACGGTTCCGTTTGTAGAAAATATGTGACATAATTGTCCAGATGGAAATGGAGTGTCCACAAAGTGATAATATAGTTGGACTGGAAGGGATAAGTGTCTAGTGGAGTCCACGTGACACCCACATCAATTGACACTTCAATAAACACCCAACCAATCTATGAGTATATACACAATAATGTCCATTGTATACAGGATATAACTTAAGGCACTGCGGCGCTTTACCTGTACACTCCGAGGGACACTCCAGTCGTCTGTGGCGTGCAATCCATCCAGGTGTAGATTCCAAGTAGCAGTAGATGTAGATAGGAGCATATTTAGTTAAATATAATAACAACAAAATAAATAGTTAATGTCAAAATTATAACATTTGAAATAATAATATGATGTCATTTAATGCTATTATTATTTCAAATGTTATAATTTTGACATTAACTATTTATTTTGTTGTTATTATATTTAACTAAATATGCTCCTATCATTATATATTATCTCAGGGTTGTTGCATCTTAAGCAATTACATTTTTGTGTCTTTTAAATAACGTTATTTCTTTGTTGTATTGTCTTGTGATGAATAAAGTTTATTTTAGAAAAACTAGTACACCACCTGACCTGCCCGGCATATGGGGATGCACGTTACGTCAGCGCGACCACGTCTGCGGATGTGCACTGATGACGTCATCCTGATGGTGTGACGGACAGCTCTGGTGAGTATAAAGAAGCAGCCTTTACATTACCTTGTACATCTCGATAAAGTGCTGTTGCATGAAACGCGTAGGTGCGTTCATGTAGTCCGTTTTTTTTTTCTATCATGCAATAAATTTGATCATTATTCTTAGTTTGGAGTTGCCTGGCCATTTTTTCTTCCTCTGGATACCAGAAGCAGGATTTTGCTGGTTGTGCTCTATCTACATCTACTGCTACTTACATGCAAGGAGAGTTAAGTGGAAAAGTACAGTTGTAAAGTCACTGTATTAGTGGGTTGAGTAGAGGTTGGGAGAGGAGAGATTTCAGCTGTAGTTGTTGACAAGATTGTCAGGGTCATGTTAAATATTTAGTGCATGAATGCATGTATGTCGTCGTGTTGCCTACTATAATATTTGTTATAGCAATGTCAATTAAATATACTTGTTGTTGCAATATTTTGAAAGCAGGGTTTTTTAGTACTAGTGTAGCCAGGTCTCTCTGGACTATTATTCCTTGCCTTAAGTTCCACTGTAAGTCCCCATAGGTTGAGGGCAGTGTGGGCATGATTCCTAAAAGGGAATTCATTCTAATGTTCAGTGTGTGATGTTACATTGTTCAGCAGGTATGAACAATAAAGTTAGAGTGTCCTCTCACTAAAGTAAGAGGGGCCTATGACAGAAATAGCCACTCCCCAGAAAGGGAGAGGGAGCAGTCTCCACAGTGAAGGAGAAGAGTAAGAAGCAGAGTAATATAGCTCCAGAGAGAGAGAGAGAGAGAGAGTTCTTGTGTTAACCTTGAATGAGTAAAGAGTGCTACTGGAAGATACCAGTGTAAGGAATTTGGTCCTAGGTTTCGCTGGAGCTCACCCTTACAGAACTACAGTATAGAGGTTCCAAAGCTCTCCCTGAACAGCAATTTGAATCACCTGATTCTGAACGCAGACTCCTGTTTGGCTTGATGCTGCCTTCTATGCAGCTCTGTCCCTATTGTCTGTTTATGCTAATTAGGGTCAGCCCTTCTTCCCAGGAAGTGGCTGAGCATAATTCTAGAATCACTATGTTCCTGGTAAACTGTGCTTACCACAAGCACCTCTGCTTACCCAGCCTTAGCCCTTCCTGTCACTGTGCTGAAGCTCTGGATCCCCAGCGCTATAGCTTCATGTTTCTCTAAGCCTACTCCAACCAGAGGTTGTTTCTATGCTGTAGCCCCTGTGCTGAAGCTGCGTGTTTCTGTGGCCTCCTCTTTCTGGAGGCATTTCCTTGTGCTGAAGTGCCTATGCTGAAGTTTCCTTGTTCCTGAGGTTCTCCCATGCTGAAGCATCTCCGCTGGATCCCCTACGCTGTTGCTGCTCTGTTCCTGAGTCCTTCCCTTGTGCTGAAGCACCTATGCTGAAGCTCTTCATTGTAGCCATCCTGTTGCCGAACCCGACCTGTAACCTCGGTCTTTGCTCCTGTACCGCCTGCCTTGACCCCAGCCTGGATAACTTTAACCCTGCCATCTCCAACCGGCTACCCATGACAATGTAAATCCACAATCCGGTCTCAGGTCGGTGCTTTCATATCACCACCTCAGCCTCGCAGTCTGGTCATGGTTTGCGTCGAGCACGACCGTTACAGCCAGAATGTGTATACTCTGCATAGATAAGGGTCTGAGACCTAGTCCAAGATGGGATACTGTACAATGATGTACAATCCAGTTCATGTACTATGAAGATGAATAAACCTCTGTCAAATATACATCTGGTGGAGTCTTTAAAGCATGGTAATGACTAAAGGAAGAAGATTTGTCCATGAGGTGCATCCTGAAAACCTCAGGATCCTCTTGGATTGGAGGCGCTGAGAAAAACCTGAGGAAATCACTGTGAACCTGTCCTGAGACTTCCCACACCACCGCGGAGATCTCCGGCCTTCTGTTTGCCAAATCGGTATAACCACAGCAGCCACAGCTAGACCATTTAACAGAGGGTAGAGGAAAGAATAAACTAGTATTATGGCTATCGTGGATAAAAAAAGTTTAAACAATAGTTTTTGATACAGTATAGAATAAAATAAAGACAAAATTACTTTGAGCATCCATTTGTCTATAAGTACATTCACTGCTTTGTTACACCAACATATTGTATGTCAGTAAGGGGCTTATTCAATAGATGCATGGAAAATCATTTACTTGAATGAGACTTTCTGTGCATTAATGCCTAATAGCATTATAACACTTGAATTAAATAAGCAATTAAGTGTAAGAAAAAATACAATGTAGAAGCATACAGTTTTGTGAAAAAGAAAATACACCCTCTTTGAATTCTACGGTTTTTCATATCAGGACATAATAACAATCATCTGTTCCTTAGCAGGTCTTAAAATTAGGTAAATACAACTCAGATGAACAACAACACATGACATATTACACCGTGTCATGATTTATTTAACAAAAATAAAGCCAAAATGGAGAAGCCATGTGTGAAAAATTAAGTATACCTTATGATTCAATAGCTTGTAGAACCACCTTTAACAGCAATAACTTGAAGTAATTGTTTTCTGTATGACTTTATCAGTCTCTCACATCGTTGTGGAGGAATTTTGGCCCACTCTTCTGTACAAGGTTGCTTCAGTTCATTGAATTTTATGGGCATTTGTTTATGCACAGCTCTCTTGCGGTCTAGCCACAGCATTTGAATCGGGTTGAGGGCTGGACTTTAACTGGGCCATTGTAACACATTGATTATTTTCTTTTTCAGCCATTCTGTTGTAGATTTGCTGGTGTGCTTGGGATCATTGTCCTGTTGCATGACCCAATTTCGGCCAAGCTTTAGCTGTCAGACAGATGGTCTCACATTTGACTCTAGAATACTTTGGTATACAGAGGAGTTCAAGATCGACTCAGTGACTGCAAGGTTCCCAGGTCCTGTGGCTGCAAAACCAAGCCCAAATCAGCACCCCTCCACCACCGTGCTTGACAGTTGGTATGAGGTGTTTGTGCTTATATGCTGTGTTTGGTTTTCACCAAACGTGGCTCTGTGCATTATGGCCAAACATCTCCACTTTGGTCTCGTCTGTCCAAAGGACATTGTTCCAGAAGTCTTGTGGTTTGTTCAGATTCAACTTTGCAAACCAAAGCCGTGCTGCCATGTTCTTTTCAGAGAGAAGAGACTTTCTCCTGGCAACCCTTCCAAACAAACTATACTTGTTCATTTTTTTTCTAATTGTACTGTCATGAACTTTAACATGTAACATGCTAACTGAGGCCTGTAGAGTCTGAGATGTAACTCTTGGGTTTTTAGCAATTTCTCTGAGCATTGCCCGGTGTGACCTTGGGGTGAATTTGCTAGGACATCCACTCCTGGGAAAATTGGCAACTGTCTTGAATGTTTTCCACTTTTGAATAATCTTTCTCACTGTAGAATGATGGACTTTAAATTGTTTGGAAATGTCGCTTATAACCCTTCCCAGATTGATGGGCAGCAACAATTGCTTCTCTAAAATTAATCCTGAGGTCTATCCTCCTTGGCATTATGTTAACACACACCTGAATGCTCCAGACCAGCAAACTGCTAAAAATCCAGCTTTTATAGAGGTGGTCACATTTTCTGATGATCAATTAATCAAGGGAATTTGATTAGCAGCACCTGTCTGCTACTGAGCTTTTTAATTCCTATGGAAGCAGTAAGGGTATATTTAGTTTTTCACACATAGCTTCTCCATTTGGCTTTATTTTTGTTAAATAAATCATGACACGGTGTAATATGTCATGTGTTGTTGTTCATCTGAAGTTGTATTTACCTAATTTGTAGACCTGCTAAGGAACAGATGATTGTTATTACGTCCTGATATGTAAAACCATAGAATTCAAAGACGTGTACTTTCTTTTTCACACAACTGTATATTAAATAGAAGGTATTTGGTTTGGTAACACAATATCTACAACATATGTTAACATTTTCTAATAATTTTAAGTTTCATATTTATTCTACCTACAATATACAATATTTGTATGTGTGGCTGATGGAGATACAGTATAAAGCAAGTGTTAGAAAACTAATGGCAGCTACAGTACTTTGTTGGATCATGCAACTGAATCCTGGGCACAGATTACAGAGGTAAAAAACTTACTGTTCTCACATTTCAAAGCACATTCCTAACTTCAGTGCTGTTATAATTTGAAAGAAAAATTCCCTAGACTATGTCTGAATAGACAACACCCTTATTTATATAAAAATAAATGGGCCAGGTTTGTGCCTTGCTTAAGTGTTTACAGTAAATGCTGTATCTTCAAACTGTTGCCTGTGTAAAAGAGGAGAATAGCTTAGAAAAGAGTCTTTAACAAAAATTGATTCTCACTGGCTGGAAAACGAAGCAGACAGTTTCTTTCAAGGAACACAAAATTGTATATGTTTTTCTGTATAAAAATCAGTGTTTTGGATTATTTGCTCATATTGTCTGGGTAAATGACTCTCTATTGTACAGTACGCAAAGATTGTAGTGTTATACAAAAGTGTAAAAGTCATGAGTTATGCATGTACACACATGGTACTGGCTGGGAACAGAGTTCATGGTTATCCAAAATAAAGTATGTTATGATACGTTATAGGCACACTGCATGTATACTTGCTTTTCAGTGACAGCGAACATGAGCACCATTGTTTATACTAATGCTATTTGTACTGCTACCTGTCACAAAGCTCTGTTAAATTATTGCTCATAATGTGATGTTACCTAAAAAAAGGAATGGTTGTTATGTTCCCTGAGGTTGACAGCTAATTATAGGCCAACGCTCGCCATTCTACATCTCATTTGCACATCACGTTATTGTAGCATAAAGTTGCTTTTTCTTCTAATAACGTGACTTCAAGTGTGTCCTAGCTTTGCGCTGATCCACACCCTAAAACAGATCTTTAAGTCAAGTTTAGAAAGAGTGTAAAGGAGAGGGAAATTACATCGGGAAATAACTCTGTTTCTTAAATTATACTTTATTGTGATGCTTTATCTATACAGAAAGTGCATGACCCCAAAGGGTCAGTATGTTGCAAAGGTTATTGCACTCTCTTCCAATGCTGAATATCACAGAATGTCCCACCATAACGTGGCAACGGGTAGGGTAGTAATGTAACGTAAAGTTCCCATATTAACCTTAACAGACTCTAGTGGATGTGATGTTTTGAAAATGCCTCATCTGCATGTCATTTGCATCTCATTATTACAAATGGATCTTACAGTTCACGCAATGTGCTTCACTGGCCAAAACATGACTTAAAGTTAAGTTATTCCCCTTTAACGATACATGGTTAGTGTTAATGTGACGAAGTTAGGTTGACGTCATCTTAGGTGAATTGATACAGCTTTGTGTATGTATATGTAGCCAGGTCATCTTTTTCCCCCTGCGACCCCCCCGGGCGCCTCCGTGGCCACGGACGCTGTCGGGTACTGCCAACGGCAAGAGGCAGACCCGACGGCCATTCCGGAGGGTGGGGGCCAAGCAGGGAGCAGCGCGGCTTCTCCTGCCTGCGGCCGGTTGCCGGGGACGCGATCGGGCCGTTGCTAAGGCCGCGATCGCGTCTCTAAGGTCCCGGCGGCCGCAGAGCAGGGCGCCGCCATTGAGCCTCAAGTCGCGCATGCGCAGTGATCGCGCGAGGGCAGGAGAGCCCCAGATAGGTCGCGCATGCGCAGATAGGGGTAGGGAGCTAAGGCAGCTATTAGGAGGTCGCGCGAGAGTAGGGAAGCATAGGGAGAGATTGCGGCGGCCATTAGGAGTTAGTGTAGGCAGAGGGGAGGAGCGCACGCGGCCCCAATGTTATAGTAAGGGCCTCGGGACTACAATTCCCAGGAGGCATAGGGAGACAGGCACCAGGTGCCTGATAGGAGCCAATAGGGCTGCAGGACTGCCCTGGAGGGATATAGATACATTTGGCGGGCTGAAGCTGCATGTCAGTCAGGAAGAAGCAGGGCAAGGAGACAGACAGAGGAAGGAGGTAGGGTGCAGGAGCCGGAGACTCCCTGCACTAAGGCCCTAGTTAACCCTGTATTACCCCAGGTTAGGGAGTGTTGCCAGGGATAGTCCTAGAGAGGTTCCCTGTCACTCATGGTAGTCAGAGCTGGGGGATAGCAAGGGATAAGGGGTTTGAGGTTAGTCTGCAGAGCGTTGCGGCAGGCGTTTAGGTGAGTTAGTGGCACGAGACAGCTGGGGGGTTCATAGCGGTAACCAGTCCGGGGAGCCATAGCCCAGGGTCCGTGTTGCGAGTGGCGAGGCCACTGGGGGGGTTTCATAGCGGTAACCAATCCGGGGAGCCATAGCCCAGGGCGGCGTTGCGCGTAGTACGAGGCAACTGGGGGGGTTCATAGCGGTAACCAGTCCGGGGATCCATGGCCCAGGGCCCGTATTATGAGTAGGGTGGGTACAAGACCTACCTATATAGGATAGGCAACCCCGAAGGCCCTAGGAGATTGACCCTTAAGCCACCATAGGTTGCTGTATTTATAGGGACGGCCTATAGTGCAGCACGTGTCCCTTATGTAGGTAGGGACACAGAGAAATATCGTTGTTCCCGGGAAGTGGTGGGACCCTCGTTGGGGTCCCCGGCGGAAGTACCTGAATAAGGATCAGACGGACGTCTGACCCTTTGAGAAGTGTGTTGCGGGCCCGAGCATCGGAGTGCTCGGAAGGTATTTCTACACATGTGCACCAACAGGCCTAATAGATAACTTAGTGACTGCGCAGTCACCCACGACCTCCGTAGGAGTACGGGACATGTGGGTGGGGGATTACAGGACACTGGGTGGGAACGTCAGACATTGGGCCTGAGATGCATAAGGTGATGATGTTATGTAATGTGTTATATGTTCATAGTAAAGCCCTTAGTATATATATAATCACTGTGTGTGTATTTTCTTATTGGGTTCCTATGTAGGGTCATTCTACCTTTCCATAGAATCCTACATAGGTGGAGGCGCTGAACCAAGAAGATCCGTTCCAGAGGATTCACCCCAGGCTCTCATTAGCGGAGGCTCAGACCTCCTGTGAGCCTGCAGGTATACGCACCACACCGGTAACACTACATGTTCTACTCACCCACACTATATATGAGATTGGGTGGGGTGGAATACCCGTTACATTTGGAGGCGCTGCTGAGATCAGACCTGGGGTGCCCTGTTTTCATTTTTTTCAAATTGTCCCATTCATATTTTTCATCATGGCGGTGCCGTCACCGCAAGACGTCGATGACTGGGCCTTAGCGCGGCAATTATCCCCAAGGCGCGTGTTTGTAGTGGCCGGAGTATCCCATGATACGGAATTGTCCACTATGCGCGCCCAAGTAAGAACTTGTCCGGAATTGGCCACTGCCCGGGTGACAGACTTAAGGCTGGATACTGACGGCCGGGGGATTACCTATCTCCTGTTCACCACGCATGACATATGCCTAGAGACTGTTCCCCATGTATTAACACTCCCCGAGTCTTCCGCAGGGGACTGTCTCATGATCTATGCAAAAAGCTGCAGTGTAGTTGACAGGACTGTAGTTAAAATGGAGGCTCCTGCAGCAGGGGAGGCTAACAGTGAGTCCCACCTAAAATGGCGGCTCCCGCCAACTCACGATGACACACGTGCTTCTGACTGCCAGGCTGCTCAGAAAAAGGTTACAGAAAACCATCCGGGACTGGCGGGAAAACCAGAGCCCCGCCCCCGTAATGTGAGTGACTCAGTGCAGAGCCAGAGTCACTCAGTGATAGAGCACACCCCTCCTTTAAATTCCACCAGGGGGAGCGAGCACAGTGAACAGCCATTAGACCCTTCTGTTCACCAGGAGGAGGGCATTGTCGTAGACATAGAATATTTTCTTTCTGAGCAGGAAACCGAGATAGACTGTCAAGGGATACACCCTAGTGTGTATGTGGCCTGGCGTGCGCCAGGAGTAGAGTCTCTTCTCTTCATATGCTCCTGCCTGCAAGAAGCCTCAGGGAGCCAATGTGGCTCAGGGACCCCTCGACTTCAGGACCGTCGAGGTGGAAGGAGAAATGGGCATACAGTGTTTTAGCCCCACTTGTGACTGTTCTAGAGAGACATTGACATGGTGGTCCTACTGTGAATGTTGCGGTGTGCGGTTACTGAAGTCTATTGTGCCCCAGCATGCAGAAGTTTCCAGTGAAGAGGTTGAAGTCCCCTTGGTGGCGATGCGCCTACCGGCGAACCACCCCAACGATGATGCAGAGGATACGGACCCTGCTGTGGGCCCGTGTGCCCTACAATGGTCAGTCCGACCTACTACAGAGGTACCATCGGTCCTAGGCATGGGACCAGTACCTACAGACGACCAGGGTGAGTCGACTGCCCCAGGGGTGTCGGGGGTGAGCCTCCAGGTGACCGCGGAGCACGATGGCTCCTTAAGTCTGGTCGCCCGGGCGAAGGGCTCCCCTCTGCATCGCGTCCTGGTGGAGGTGTCCTCATTAGAAGGTAGCTGTCCAGAGATGAGAGTGGACCAGTATCTACCGTCGATCCTTCCGGAAGAAGGGAAGCCCATCGTCAGCCAGCAGAATGGTAAGGAACCCTCTTGTTCCCCACCGACTCCGATGGAGGTGGCCGTGGAGAAGGCCCAAGCTACGGTTCCTGAGCGGAGTGTGAGCCCGTGTGCTCCGACGCAAGTGGTCCCAGGACTGGGATCCAACGCTACCGAGTTTTCAGCGCGTAAGTGGACTGCCCCAGAAGGGCCGGGGGCAGGTCCCGATACCACCAAGGTGGGAACTGACAGCGTCCCCGAGGACCTGTTGGCCACCGTGAATCACCGCAGGGGTAAGGTGTCTACTTTTTCCCCCCTGCCAGGTGAAACCGAGACATTGTTCAGTGCTCGCTTCTCAGTGGAAGCCTCGCAAACTTATGTGGACAAGGACTGTGTAAAGGAAGATCCAGGGAGACTGGCCTCCTTTAAGCCCAGAAAGGAGCGTGCCATTCGCCAGGTGGTGGACCGCGGGAAAGGTCCTGGCCTCCTGGTCTACCGCATCCCTGCCGCGGATGACCGGGTAAAGGCCCAATTCAGAGACACTGTGCTACTCCTTCCACCAGGGGGAGGAAGTAGCGAAGAGCCAGTAGCTGTCGCTTTAGGGTGTACTCTCCGAGAGATTCACCCCGGGGAGGCTCACGGACGCAAAAGTGAGGTACCCCCATCTGATCAGTTAGGGGCACCCCACAAATGGTCTCAGCAAGCAGCTGATACTCAGCTGGCCTCGGGTAATAATGGGTGTGATGTGTCAGGTTTCATGGATGTTGCAGCCGATCTGTTAAGTGTACGGGTTATGCCATGTCATTTTTCACTGTGTAAAATTGTGCCATGTGATGCCGTTCCCCAAGCGAGGGCGTTGGGTTTTTCACCAGGGGGAGAGTGTAGCCAGGTCATCTTTTTCCCCCTGCGACCCCCCCGGGCGCCTCCGTGGCCACGGACGCTGTCGGGTACTGCCAGCGGCAAGAGGCAGACCCGACGGCCATTCCGGAGGGTGGGGGCCAAGCAGGGAGCAGCGCGGCTTCTCCTGCCTGCGGCCGGTTGCCAGGGACGCGATCGGGCCGTTGCTAAGGCCGCGATCGCGTCTCTAAGGTCCCGGCGGCCGCAGAGCAGGGCGCCGCCATTGAGCCTCAAGTCGCGCATGCGCAGTGATCGCGCGAGGGCAGGAGAGCCCCAGATAGGTCGCGCATGCGCAGATAGGGGTAGGGAGCTAAGGCAGCTATTAGGAGGTCGCGCGAGAGTAGGGAAGCATAGGGAGAGATTGCGGCGGCCATTAGGAGTTAGTGTAGGCAGAGGGGAGGAGCGCACGCGGCCCCAATGTTATAGTAAGGGCCTCGGGACTACAATTCCCAGGAGGCATAGGGAGACAGGCACCAGGTGCCTGATAGGAGCCAATAGGGCTGCAGGACTGCCCTGGAGGGATATAGATACATTTGGCGGGCTGAAGCTGCGTGTCAGTCAGGAAGAAGCAGGGCAAGGAGACAGACAGAGGAAGGAGGTAGGGTGCAGGAGCCGGAGACTCCCTGCACTAAGGCCCTAGTTAACCCTGTATTACCCCAGGTTAGGGAGTGTTGCCAGGGATAGTCCTAGAGAGGTTCCCTGTCACTCATGGTAGTCAGAGCTGGGGGATAGCAAGGGATAAGGGGTTTGAGGTTAGTCTGCAGAGCGTTGCGGCAGGCGTTTAGGTGAGTTAGTGGCACGAGACAGCTGGGGGGTTCATAGCGGTAACCAGTCCGGGGAGCCATAGCCCAGGGTCCGTGTTGCGAGTGGCGAGGCCACTGGGGGGGTTTCATAGTGGTAACCAATCCGGGGAGCCATAGCCCAGGGCGGCGTTGCGCGTAGTACGAGGCAACTGGGGGGGTTCATAGCGGTAACCAGTCCGGGGATCCATGGCCCAGGGCCCGTATTATGAGTAGGGTGGGTACAAGACCTACCTATATAGGATAGGCAACCCCGAAGGCCCTAGGAGATTGACCCTTAAGCCACCATAGGTTGCTGTATTTATAGGGACGGCCTATAGTGCAGCACGTGTCCCTTATGTAGGTAGGGACACAGAGAAATATCGTTGTTCCCGGGAAGCGGTGGGACCCTCGTTGGGGTCCCCGGCGGAAGTACCTGAATAAGGATCAGACGGACGTCTGACCCTTTGAGAAGTGTGTTGCGGGCCCGAGCATCGGAGTGCTCGGAAGGTATTTCTACA